>NW_026850029.1:0-12826 GCF_030869225.1 Colletotrichum abscissum | reverse complement strand
TGGTCGAACTATTTATATGATGGTGATCTACTTCATCGGAATCCAAGTAAGCTCGTTCTACTGATTGGTCATTTCCCTTGAAGCATTATGGTAGCTTCTAGATTATTTTCGATCGCTGAGTTTATGAAATGTATAAATCTGAAGGGGCTCGGGAAGTGTTTGGGCCAAGCCAAATCTGGCGGTCGCTGCAAGAAGAGAATCTGTAGCGATCTTAAAGAAGCCAGCTTCGTTCATTTTGAGGACGCTAAGCTTGTGGACATCGTAAAACGGGCGCTTTGTAGACTGCACAAGTATCAAACAGATATCATTGTGTCCAATTGGCAACGCCAGCTTTCACAAACGAGTGAAGAGGTCAGCAGTGCCCGGCAGAGAAGGCAGATGCTTCAACAGACTATTATCCGCAAAAAGTATCTTCGGTTGGCGCAGCGACAAGAAAACGAGAAACTGAGGTTGCAGCGGAGAAGGCTATTCAGCTTGCATTGCCACGAGAAGGGAGGCATACCAACAAAGCCAACAGGTTTGGGAGTAGTCTCTCATGAACATTCAGTTGTATACCTGACAGGGCGGGCTGATCGATAGTACGCGGAGATAGGGAGCGTGGTAGGTAGCTATTCGCGGATCATTGCTCGCTTTAGCCTCAAGTACGTTTTCCGGTAGGAAGTCAAAACAAACCATTATTACCCTTCAAACCGCTATGGTCGAATTATCTCACCGCTCAATGAATGTACGTCTGTTTGCATGGTCTACTGCTAACGAGTCGTACGGAGGTTAGGGGGGGGGGAGCGGGGAGAATCGGGATAGGAATCACCAAGCAAGTAAACAAGATTGTGGAAACAGCAGTGATTTTAGGTATTCCTCCATCCGAACATAGCCTAAACAAACGCCACCCTCTACTTTGACCCAGCATCATTCAAATCACATTCTAGTGCGACTGAAAGGCATGATGAACGTCTGATTCGAAACCCTTTCTATTGAAAAGGCAAACTCAGACTCAGGTCATCTAGTTGTCCATCAATCTCGAGACTCAGAGATCGCCGACACCGCGGACTAGGTAAGCCGTAGTACACATCAAGCACAGGGAAAACACTGATACGCCCATTGTTGATGCCGCGCCGACAAACGGCACGTGGTCAAGAGGAGTTGCAATAGGTGCAGCACCGGTCGTCTGAACCGCACTGGGAACGCCGGTCCCGTTGTTGTATGGCGGAGAACTTTTGACCAGTTTGAAATTGGCGCAGGCGATCCGCGTCTTGTTTGCGAAATGCAGCACGAAGCTGCGATTGCCGAAAAACGAGCCTGGCCCCTGCACGATCGAAAGATAGCGATCGACGTATGTCTGGCGGTAGTGGTCGCCGGCGACAGAGCCGTGCTTACCGCTGAGGTCTCCAACTTGGCAAGTCTCTGGCCTGGAAGCATCGCACGGTGTACCTTCCCCACGGATGAAGGGGTCATGGTGCGCGAGTGCTTTCGTGCAGTTGCCGTCCTCCGGAACCGGATCAGTATGAAGGTGATAGGCTATCAACGTTAGAACGGACCGATATGAGTAAGTGATTCAGTGGCAAACGATTCTCAACGTACCAAACGGGCCTCCCTCGGTTGGCAGATCCGAAAATTCGACTGTGAGCTCGACACCGTTGCCGTCACGAGCTGTCATGGCGGTGATGGTTCCTCGGACGTTTCCAGTCATGGAACCTGCCTTGAAGAAGGGCCTATCCGGAAGGATTGCCTCATAGACAATACCTTGTGGGTTTTTGACGACTGGGGCATCTCCAAGATCCTGCGGCGACGCGGTGTCAGCGGGATAGTTGTATGTGGGGAGGGGGGGGGGGGGTTTGAATAAAAAGCCATACTCCAGTGTCTCGCGATGCAGCGCTGGCGACAACTGCAGCGGCGACGGAACAGACGAAAATGATCCGCATCTTTTGTTTTTGGAAGCTCATCGTTTTGTTAATATATCGAGGGCTGGATGTGGTTGAAAAGGGGACTGTAAGAGGGTGTATATCATCACCTTTGCTGGTGCAGTGACTTCCGGTTATGTATTTGTTGAATTTCTGCAGCATCACTGTCATGGCCCTATCAGAAGTGCAGAGTCCAGATCAAAGCGCTACGTGTTTGATTAGAAGGATGGTCTAGTCTAGTAAAGCGGCCGCAGCATTCTCTCCAGGTGTCTAGATGTAGCGTTGCTGTGTGGAACCAGCGAGACAGGCTGATTAAACGGCGGAATAACCTGGGAGAAGATGTGTTTGGCTTCGAGCGGTTCAAATTGGAGACAGAGGCTTTTCATCGTGTGATTACTCTTGGATAGAGACTTGAGTTACAAACCGCAGCGGAGTGGCCAACTGACGCAGTTCCCCCGCTGATCCTACGCAATTGTCAGCCGTGAACCTGGCTACGAAGGAACAGCGGGAGCCAGCCCGCAGGCATTCCAGTACCACTAATGAATCAACATTCTCCAAAAACTAGCATAGCTAGCGTGGCAAGGTTATGTTACGCAAGGTTATGTTAGGCCCTGTCGTGATTCATTGGCGGTTATTCAACATGACCTAGGTGGGTCACAAAGAGACTGACTACTAACGAACGTAACCGACGCAGCACAGGTAAACTAATGGGACAGGGGACTTCCATAGGGCTAATGATTTGATATTGCGAACGGGCTGCCTTCGCGCCATGCGACTGTATACAGCTTCTCTACTTGCAAGTTCACTTTCGTCTCTGTCCTAGTCTAGCTAACATTACGCATAGCCAGTCTCTCATAGGCCCTCCTGTCATAGCTGGCGGGAGGGAAACCAATTCCAATTTGATCCTAGACATTCATGTTTAGAATGAGCCTCATCCTTCCTTCATGCGCTTTTGTTTATCTGTGACGCACTTTCGAGATTCACATCATCCAGGCGTAGGGAGAAAAAGGCAAGGTAGTCACACCCCCAAAAAGGCCTGTCGATTACATGGAAAAGTCTTGTTTCACAGTCTGCTTTGTCGATGATCTGTTTTCGATTAACACTGGCTGGAAATCTCTTGTGTCTTGACTCTCCGAAAGCACTCAGACTGCTTAGTCGTGACCGCATGTGTCCAAAGCTTGAACAACAGAGGCGTATGAGTCCGAGAAGAGCGCATACTGCTGTTATTATCGACTAGATCTATCCTTTTGTCTGAGTGAGGGCTACGGTGGCGGGAAGAGTTATGTCAACAGCCCACGATTTTCAGGTGACAATATTAAGACTTTCACTATCTTAGCGGTCAATGGGAACGAATTCCGGCGAGGGAGGAGCTGCTATGGCACCGGAACGTAGCGATACGCGTTGCCGTTATGCTTTCCAGCTAGTCGAGCAAGTAACGTGCGAAGAAGCTGGACAAAGTGCCAGGCAGGCAGAAAAGTTCACGGAACAGCCGCATGGCCCTTTCGAAATCCTTTCGCATGATCCTTAGCGTAGGGAGGATCGGCATAGCCACTTCTTCGACACGGAGTTAAGAATGTGCCCAAGCTGTGGGTAAGAATTCGATGGGCCTCGACTGATTCAGTCACAGTAGTCCCGACTGCTTATAACACAGCTGTTGTCAACGCCTGCCCGTTTGCCTTCCGGGATGTTACAATTATTACTGTGGGTTGTTCGCATGGTAACATAACAGCACGGGAACATGACAGCATGGAAACGCGTGAAACCATATTGTGACCTAGAAAACAATCACTCCCAGTGGTGAGAGTTAAAAAGACGAATCAGTGATTCTTGTTCTCCGACGTCTTTACGTCTTTCCTTTTTCACGTATTGCAACAGCGAGTACGCAAAACACTTGATTGCCCACCCTCTCTTGAAATGGCAAAATCAACCCCTCCGAAAGATCGTTTCCGGCCGTATCACGTAGGACGCGGAGGCGCCGGGAACGTTGTGCGACCGGAAAGCCGGCCCCGCAGTACTGAAAGGAGCATTGCGCCCACTGGTTCCCGACCCAGGGCCGAAAGCGTGCAGCAAATGCTTCAGCGGTTATTCAAAAGACGTAGCGGATGACACCGTTACGCAGATGTGCACGTCTGCGCAGGAAAACAGATGCGAGGCGCATGGCGAGATGCTTGCCGAAAGCCAACCTGATCGAGAGAGTAAGTACTCCTTGGTTGCTAAGCGTGTGTCCAGGATAGTTAGCGATCAGATAATAACCCCGCTAACAGGCCAAGACATCCCACTCCCGCCATAACACTGTGTCGACAGTTTCGGCTTCACGCAATCTGACATAACTACGGCAAGAATGATCCACCAAGGCATTCTTACAGGCTACCTCAGATCGAATGATATGTAATTAGATCCTTCGAGTTTTACGCGAGGTGGTGGATGGTGGATATTTCTTGCTTCACAGGTGGCTGAACTGTTCACTTTCGTTACCATCCTCAATAAGGTCTGATACCCTTCTATGTACCAGGCAAATTCCACATCCAAGCACAGACCACAGTGAGATCTAGAAATAAGACCAATACCAGACCGGCCACGCGAGGACCTTTCGGTAGGCCAGACGACCCCCATCCGGTAATCAGCGAATCGGATCATGTCCATGTTGTCCGTTTGTCAACAGCCAGTTAGATCGTGTGTTGCCAACGTCAATCGCTCAGGCACCCGACCTGTGCATCGTCCAGCGGCACCTTTGTAGGGCACCAAGAGCCTCAATTCGTCGACCCCAGGCGAAAATGACTTGCGTTGCAATCCCAAACGGGCCCGCATATGCACACTTGCCAATTTGCGCGTTCTCGTGAAAAGAACTAAGCTTTTTATGTGTCCCTTCAATGCAACGCAAACTCTGCATGGAAGGAGGGGTCAGATCGCGATAAAATTGGACGACATGAGCTTTCTCTCACTCACGAGCCTCCGCGTAGTTCTTGAGAGCAGGAGGGTATGTCTCGTTTTCTTTCGTTGCATGTCCGCAAAATGCTGCTCAGTCGGTTTCTTTCGATAGAAAGCGAGCGGCTGTCCTGTCATGCACTTTTCGATATGATAGCCACAAAATCGCTTCAAGAAACGAGCTTGCTGATGATGATGCTTCAGCCATCTCCGAACGCTATACGCCTGTATGTTTCTTGACATGGAGTTGCTCACCAGCTCGCCTTGGTGTATCCTGGCTTAGCTGAACCCTAACACTTCGCATCACGAAGAGGAGGGGGGTTTCTACTCCAATCAATTACCGCCGGAACCAGGTTGCCATGGGGCGGAAAAGCAGTAGGACTGGCTAGGGGCTGTGCAAGATTCGGTCTACTAAGGCAGAGATGATATAAGCTAGCTCACATTGCCTAATCACACGTACTTGATATCGCGACAATTTCGTCGTCTTGGGAATGTTTCACATCGTAAGATGTGTGTTCGCCGCAAGTGACGCTGCTGTTATTCTCACTTCCACCCTTACAGATATGACAACTCTTAGGCCGCCCCTGGCCGAATTAATGGCCGTACCCATATATTGCCCTCTTGTGCAGTTTCATCGCATGAACAATATCCAGCGAGGTGATCGTCCGGCGGTTTGCATGATCGCAATACATGACTGCGCTGCGAACGATGTTCTCTAGAAATAACATCATCGCGGCGCGAGCTTCATTGTAGACATCTGCAAATATCGGTTAGTGCTATCATAACGGGTGTAATAGAAAGACTTATCACAAACCGTAACTGATACGCTTCACGCCACCGCGACGAGCTAATCGACGTATGTCTGGCTTGCTGATACATCTGATGTTATCCTTGAAGCTTTTCTTTTCGCGTTTAGCGCCGAATATGCCGAACTTGTATCGAGACACAGGGTTAGCATAGGTTGAAGGGTTATTCATCTTGGTTTGTGAGCTGGTAGGGCTCTAGAGGACCATCATTCTTATAACTTGGTCATTACTGAGTGGGTAAGGGAGTTTCGTCACATCGTCTCTCTGTGTCATACAATTTCGCCCATGGTCTGACCCCGTGAACGGGCTCGAGGTCAACCGCAAAGATGGCATTACCTGTATCAAAGCATATCTAGCCACCCGTCGAATCGAGTAGGTGACTGATTGATGTCTGTACTAATATACTGTCGGGTGAAAGGAACGATGTCTAACCCCCCACGGTCTAGCAAAGATTCCCGTGCCATCATTTGGGAGGGGGGGTGGTGGTCTGATGTGACTTAGCTGACGAGCAACATAGACTCGCTCTTTCACCTTAATCCGTGACTTTGCACGCGGTGTTCTCGCTAGATCACGCTGCAGGATTTAATTCGCTAATCCATCTTGTATTGCTCCTTGATCCTAACCCCACACTTTCTCAGAGAATTAACCAGGTTTATACACGGGATTTGCTATTATAACAATGAGGTAAGAGCTGGAAATGCGTTGATTGGCTCTGTAGTTATCTCATAAAACTTTGTGTGATGGCTGGAAGATTTTCCGGCTATTGCGGCTCGAGTATGGTGTTTCAGTGATGTTTCGATCATTTATTTTTCCCGCAAGCTGAGCATTATCTCGAGTATTAAGAGGTTACTTATGTCATGACAGCATTGGTGATCCTTGCAAGGATGACGTGAACGAGATCTACAAAGCAGCGAGCTTGACGTAAAAGTCTGTGGAGGCGAACGAAGGCGAGGCGCTTGATAGACTGATAGGCCGTAATCATTAGGTCTCAGGACGTTTTGTTAAGCAGAATGTGAGATCTAAATGTGAGTCAGTAAGAAGTAACTTACCTACCGACTCTTAGCTCCCACTCAAGTACGTGATAATTACCTAAAGTATGATTCATATAGAAAATAATCATCGTTGTCATGGACACTGTGTGATAAAATCGCTACGATGTGATCAATGTAGCCGGAGATCGCTCATTCAAGTTGCCAACATGAATCTCTGCTTCGTGTGATCCTCATGCACGCACTCGAGCAGTCACGGAAAATGACGAGCTAGCGGAGCACCCTGCTCAGATAAACTAGCTAGTGGGGTTTATATCGTGCGTGTACATAATGCATGTCTAGCACTGTGACAATGTATCAAGCTATCTGGGAACTAGGTCCCCGGAGTCGAATTGCTTGAATCCGGTTGTATAGGACTTGAACACTAAGCAGTAGTTTCAGTATTTGTTACTTGAGTTCATAAAATATTCTATAAGTCACACCACATACCACCGTTTGCGGGAACCCGCGTCTTGAACAATCTTTGACCTGCTGCGAATTGACGCTGTATTTCTCATAGAACGAAGGATGAAGCTCTATCCGAAAGGGGTCTGGCAACAGTCCCTAGAAGCTCCTCGACACCGCCGTCAAGACAAACTATGTCGGCGAGCAAGAATTCGTACTCTTGTCCAAGAGATTGCGGCAGCTAAACATCGGCGGGTGGTGGAGCAAAAGACCGCCCAGCGAACGCAACCGTCAAAGCTAGAGTCCGAGGTCGCCAGCCACAACGTGCTCATGTTGAAAGTCGCAGTCGTGTTGACCGCCTCTGGATTGCTCGACTTCTCCACGAGGTCTCTACCTTGTAGCTCGGGTACCTGCAACCACTTGATGGCCTACTCCATACGTCTTGGGTGGCCAAAGTCTGCCACTTCAGTCAAGCAGTCGTCGAGGCGGCCCGTCGTTCTCGGACGATTTGAGGACGACGGCCGTTTCCGCTGTCGAGTTCAGCAGTATGACACCAACGGCAACTCGCTGTCAGATGAGCATAAGCATC
The DNA here is from genome assembly GCF_030869225.1 of Colletotrichum abscissum. Taxonomy (NCBI): domain Eukaryota; kingdom Fungi; phylum Ascomycota; class Sordariomycetes; order Glomerellales; family Glomerellaceae; genus Colletotrichum; species Colletotrichum abscissum. Next base: position 5,175 of record NW_026850029.1, on the reverse strand, counting down.
GAGGCTCCCTTGATGTTCTTCCTGGCGATATTGAACTCATTCACTCCTTCAGCAAGCACTACCACAACTTACCAGAGGCAGTTTCAAATATGTTGTTGAGACAGGAAAGACGCTTCTACCACTTGTTTTATTCCTATTGGGGCATTCGAAATACCTGGCAATAAGTAGTCATAAGGCCCTGAGGCAGCGTATTGAGGGCGACACACAAAATAAGTTTCCCAACCTGTTTTGCTAATTCAGACGCTCGTTGCTTCGAGAATCTTCCGGTGGATTGGTTGCAGACTGGATATGTAGTCGAATAACTTGACGCATTTTACAAAGACATATTCAGAAGCCCTGGTCATAGTCGTCTCAGGGCTTAGACGGCCACTTAGTCTGTATGGCGTTGTTGCTGATTGACAAGGTGGTGAGGTCAGGATCGTAATGGTGCCAAAGCCGCAAGTTCCTATCTCTGTCTTTGGTAGATGCTACCAGAATACATAGAACAGTGTAATCTAGAGCGATGCTGAAATAGGGTGCGATAACTGGTCGTCAACCTCCTTGGATCGGGTTGGTCAAAAGATGTGACAAACGTTAAGTGCTGATCTCTAGTGTTCTATTTCAATCAATGCAGTATCGAGGATACTTAAAATTTTCAATGAAGGTACTGCTATGCTAGGCGTTTTTCTGCCTTGTCCCATCCATGTTCGCAGCGAGGATCACAATCGCCTTCGTTCTAGTAGAAGAAGCACCATACGAATGATCTTCGTTACCCCCCCACCCCCCCTAATCATGATCACCCGAAACACTGACCTGGTCTGAACGACGACGTTATCAGATTTCCGTCACCTATCATCAAGATGCGCAAGGGTAGTCAAACCATTTCCGGATTGCACATATCGATCGCTGCGGCAAATGTATTATTGACGGAACACACACTAAAACAATCGAGGGTGAAGAATGACTAACGTAGGCTGCGTTCGCCACGATCACCAGCTCCGTGATCTTGAAAGTATTACTACCCTGGATCAATCTCAATGAGTCTATTCCTCGATCAGAAGACCGAGTCTTGAACTCGAGCTATCATTCTAGCTACCAAGGCACAGATGCCACCGACCGTCGTCCTGGAGTTGAAGCCCTTCGAACACTGTATGCCTCATGCCTTCTATACGATTGTCCGTCTCGTAAAACTCCTGAATGACTCCAAGAAGGCAGAAAAGTCTTCTTCCTCGCACATTGATTTCAATCAGCTCATCATCAACAGGCAGTTCGTCATACCAGTGCTCGACATCCAAAATCGCGGTCAGAGAACCCCACGATATGGTCTGGTCGACTAAGAAGGTTTCCCTGTCATGTCCGGTGGCCTCGCTGGAGGAAGCGTTGCCACTAATGACAACATCTCTCAGTGGCAGGTCGATTTCCCAGCCAATCCTATCCAAGATTGTAATGTTCCTCGAGAAGTCATATGGCCTACTGAGATTGGTGCAGTTTTGTAAAATCATTGCAGTCGAGCGACGAGCTCTCTCATCCATGGATGGAAATTTCTTTGTAACACCATCATAATAATCAACCTAACTGACCCGAATTGGATTGGCACTGGCACTCGAACTTTCGCAGAAGTCAAGGGGGAATTGCTGCAACCGGAACTCGTTGTCGGCGTGCAGTTGAGAAGAGCAATTGGGCTGCTCAATGGACCCTACGGAGGTACGCCTCTTCTGCGTCATGGTGGGGGACTTCAGAATTTGACTCTGGACAATTGGGATGAATGGACGTTGCGGTATTTTCTGCTTTACGCTTCAGCTTTTTGCCTACATGGGAGGGTCAGTACATGTAGGAAGTGGCTGAGCGCCGCAATGACTGGATTTGCCTTACGGTAGTTGCGTTGGGCAATACGGTTCTGAATCCTGCGACACTCAGCAAGATCGGAAATCTTGGTCCAATCCTCGTCAGTATTGGCGAGTTTGCCGGGAGTGGCACGTGTTTGTGCGGTTTCGCCGACGTCTGTATCAGAAATTCGAAATGGCATGATGGCCTGTGATATGATCACGGCGTACGCTCGTATCTGGTGACGGGGGATGATAAGACAGTGGACAAAGAAAGATAACTAGCAGCAGTAAGCCACCGAATGGAGTATCTTGAGAAAGTATAATGTATCGTGGCTTGGAAAAGGAAGCTGTGCTACAAGACAATGGTGCGAAAGTAGGGAGAAGGAGGGCGTTTGACAGCTTCATATAGACTGCAAGATTAAGCAAGCAATTTTAGAGACGTGGCAGTGTCAGCAAAGAAATTGTTAGCAGCCTAGCCATGCAAGATTTACTGGAAGATCATCAGCGTATCCGTACTGTGCTGCCCTGGTGGTCTGCCTTGCCGTGCTGCCTTGCACCACCTGAGCCCACGGGCAGCAGATGGAGCGCATATTCACGCTCGACTGGTGGCTGCAGAAATCCCAATGTATGTTATAATGCGACTGGATTCTTTTTTGAAACCGCCGATAGGAACGTGGACGTCGTCAGCCGGAATAAGGGGTCCATGCAAGGCAGTGGCGGAATCATCAAAGGCCATGTGGAACGGCACATATCAGCACATCGTGCCCTTGCTGATGTTGCCTGAAATAGATAGATGTGAAATGGCATTCGCACTGGATTGGCTTGGGCAGACCAGCAGAGAGAAGGATGTGGGAGAATCAAGGCGCAAGGCAAGTATAGCGATGGCTTGTACACAGATAGTTGGCGGTCCATGGAAGGTACCACCAGAGTCAGCAGAAGGGACGAGCCTTGCCTCAATCAATGGGGTATTACTCCCAACCTCAGCTTAGCTTAGATGATAAACTCATACACGGGCCACGTTGCTTTAGCCTCTCGAAAAGGTGGAATTATGTAGAAGAGTAGTAGTTGAAAAATGGAAATTGTGTCTAGGAGTGATCGTTCCTCGATGGATTCAGACAGGACAGCCCACTCGTGACACCTGAGCACATATCACAGATCGCTTACGATCCATGGGTATGTAGTTCTAGCGAGTCACCGACTATATGCTGTTAAGTGCTTGATGCTTTTTATGACTCTGATATTTATTTGGGTAGTAGTCAACTTCATACTCCCAGAAGGTAGTAGTGACGACAAGAAAGTCAAGATAGAAGCAATAGGCCTTTCGCAAAAAATTTCAATGAGCAAAGGACAAACTTCCAAGAGACTTTTGTACATTTTATACAGAATCCTAATCTTTATAACAAACGAGTTGCATAGGAGGGGGTTCTCTCTAAACAAGACTATATTATCCGCCGCGGGGTAATTCCCCTATCAGTATCTGTAAAGGATCAGAGTAGACAAGCCTCCCCGGTGTTGCCCGCGGTTACCTTGCTTCTCTCGCAAGTCTCTTCTCGACACATCTGTGGAAGCACATCACATTAAGTTGTGTCTAGACCGTGATTGGTCGCCGCCCTGTGTAATCGGCGTTCTGCACCGTCCGAGGGCTCAAGACATGGTGAAGGTCCTTCGCTGTATATTTTAAATATAGCTTCGTATCTGTAAACCAGACGTTGTCACCATATACTCTCATCTTCATTGCTGCTGATTTTGAGAACGCTTTCTTGTGTAGCCCTGACTCATTACTTTTCGACGGGTAGTGCGTGAAAATGATTTCTTTGTCTATTGCAGGTGAGCGGAACCAGTATTGCGAAAACATACGGGCTCTCGCTCTTCCCATTTTTGTGATGCTACCAATCCTTCCTTTTTATGTTTGGAGCCCGATGCTATCAATCTTGCAAACAGCCATTGCCACACGCATGATGGAATGCTCCCTCGCTCCTTACAATGGCAATGCTGGCTCCAGGTACCTACGAAGGTGCGATTCCGCTTGCAATTTTGTTGCCAAAAGGCTGCCGCCAAATAATGACGGCCATAGCTCCATATATCAGCATCGGCAACCAATGTATGCCCTCCTTATTCGGGATGAGTCCGATGGTGCTTGTGAAATTCATCCTTAAACGAGGAGGTCGACGAGTCCTCTACGGGTTCTAATTTCGCAACTACAGCAAGTCAAAGTGTGAGATCCTCTTGAGAGGCTCAGAATGCGATGGTGGTAGGTAGATGATACATCATCATACGTCAGGTTGGTCATGGATAGGACAAGGTTTCAAGCGCTCAACGAAAAGTTGGGCTCAATTTGCAATCGGCACTCTTCGGAATGAACCTAAGGGAAAGAAGCTATTAATGGAGTTCGGAGTAGCTCAAGCACACCTGGTCGGCGGGCACAACGACGCGTCTTTCATATTTCACAGTCAATCAGACCCTGCAATTCCTGCCGTCTGCAAGATGGTCAACTGCTAAGCTGCCTTCCGTCGTCAACATAATAGGACCAAGACATCGTCGTTCTGTCGGTACATTCCAGGCCTAAACAACGGCCACATGTCGTATCTCACTTATGCGATGCGATCAAGTGCCTGGGTATTACCTGTCGTGGCCGAATCCTCGAGCTTGCGTGATGCTTTGCGTCGATGAAATTCATCGTTGATGTGGTCAAAGCGTTGATCTTCTGCAACGGAGATGCTCAGGCCAGCATGGCGTAACTCAACGTTATTGAGATGTCTCCTAGATCCCTTACAACTCCAGCTAGACCTGATTATTGCCGTTTTGGAGTATTCATGTGCGAAACTCAATTCGATACATTGAAGACCACGGGTGGCGGCTTTCTCTGGCTGATGTCAAGTACAACTTCACTAGCTGTCGTGCAGGTATGCAGCAGGAGGTTTGGCATCGCACTTTCAACTTGGTTGCGCCCCCTTGCGCCAATGCAATTGTTTGGCTAATCGTAATGGCGCAATTTTAGCTGGGCTACGCCGCAGAGCTGTCATAAGCGATAGTCACAAGTGACACACGCACCTACTGCTCACGGAAGGCACGATATCACTGCTCATTTCTTGGTCACACAACCACAGAGCGCAAGGGACATGGCATGACCTGCGTTACAAATCTCCTCTCCCGTCACCACATCACTCGCGCCACCAGCCAAAGAAAGAGGTGGGAGTCTGATGGTTTTAATGTATATATATACGGCAAAGGTCAATCAGTATTAGCACGGCATGCCGCACACATGGATTCAAATCATCGAGGGAAATCCACCATCAGCCGCCATCAGTCTGCCTCCATCCATCCAGCGTTCACAAAGGCCCTCCGTCGTCAGTGTAGTCGACGAGGAGCC
>NW_026850028.1:0-12828 GCF_030869225.1 Colletotrichum abscissum | reverse complement strand
TGATTGACGGTACAGCGAGATCCTCTATATGCATGCCGCTTCCAGTGAGTGCATGTTTCGCATAGTACAGATATGGCGTCGTGATGCCTGGCTTGGCATCGTTCACAAAGAGGCTTTTAAGCTGAGGACCGCAACTCAACAAGGAAGATGGCTTACTAAGCAAACAAGACCAGTCGCCAACATAGTAGTGGCCGTGCATGGCTGTGCGTCTTCGTAGCGCATCAGCTGAGAAGAGGTTGTTGTTATTAAGAACTGCGGGCGCGTAGTTTGTGAACGAAACCACCTTCGGGCGACAATATGCGGTGTAAGCGTATTGTAAGTGAAACACAGCGTTTCCCCGCCGCAAAGGCTTGATCTCCGACATGTAGAAATCCACTCTAGACGTGTCGTCGTCTGTGTCCAGTAGGAAGCTGGCGATTCCATTTTTGGGAAAAATACCTGACGGACTGTAGTCGGCGATACGGCACTTCCAAAAGCTTTTGGCTACTGTGTCTGAATCGTTGCAAAATCGGGCCAACGTAGCACTGGTACTAGGGCCCAAGTCTTTCAAAGTGATGGTGACTGAATCAGAGGTAGGGCTGAGAGGTGATGAGATCGGTCGCGATGAGGAACCCAGCGTTTGCGATTTCTCGTCGGTATCCATAATTGTGAAGTAGCGTTCTTTGCGATGTTGGCACCCTCATCTAGCACCTGTTGTACAAGAATATTCCAAAGTTGTGCGGAAACTTAGACGGGGGACGGGGACTTAAATGCCGACAGCTGCTTTCACTTCAACCGGCCCTTAGTCAACCGACGTTTTATTTCAGTTATGTTTTGTCATGAAAAAGTCTTTCAGTCACAATGTGACAGAAGCACATGAATAAGAGGGCTTCTCTCTGCTCTACTTTGACACTTCATACCATATGCCAAAAAACTGATTCCTAGATGATACTGCCGGTTGTTGACCTATTTGTTGATTTTACAACATCTTACGCAGAGAAATCTCTCTCGCTACCCGGCTCATTATCTCAGACCATTGATCGGCCCACAAATCAATAAAGTGGCTCAGCTCCTTATAGCTTTTGAAGAGCCGATGTCATAATAGCTAAGGAATAGCTTTCGACCCAGGCTCCAATTTCCTGTCGCTACATCGCATTGGGTGTAATCGAATAGAGCTGGACTCGTTTTGTATCGGCGCATGATGTATTGACTCGACCTATATTGTAGTCTGTTTTAGTCGAGAGTGCCGGGATTCAATTCCTCATTTTCGGCTTCTATCCATCTGTGGAAGGGAGCTGTTCTCCTTAGTTACTGGGTGTGAAAGATTTAAAAGTGCTATCATCTGCAAGACGACAATCACCTCATTATCTAAATGGTTTCCCCCATTGCATACCATTACGAACCGCCTCACAGTTCTGGCATATGTCAGTCACTTACAAGTATTGAACCGATCTACTTGACGAGACGCACACTCGAATGAGGTCTGACTGGTTGATCACTGTTAAGTGTTGGCCAAGCATGCTGATTCGTTGGATCTCGATGACCGAGCTGACATCGACGCCACTTCAGCAAATTAAACAGGAGCAAACGCACACGCCAGGTTGTTCATGCACCAGGTGCCGAGCTAAAGGATCACCTCAGACTAGTGTCATGAGGGCAAAGCAAACGAATCAAATGTGTCGAGAACCAGAATGGAGAGAAAGTCAGTGGCGACAATTCTTCATTTACCAAAACTTGTCTCATTTCCACGTTTTTCCCTTTTGCGTCCCCGGCTGACGACTTGTCGCGCTTCGCAAAGAGATGTGGCGGCGCTCGTGATAATTGTCTTAGGACCCCGCATTTTTGCCTGTTGTTCTGCCTTAGTTCTACCTGGTTGGGCTGTGCTGTTGATGCGGCGGGGTTCGGCTGTATTGATCTTTGCGGGCATGCTGCGTTGCGATCAAAGGTCAACCCCAAAACCGTTATTCCCGTTCTCGTGGAAAAAAGTTGCGGACCGCCGCTACAAACCTGCACCACAACGCTGGCGAGGAGGCAACAGTGGCCGACCCTCCATTCTCGCAGTATGCCCGAGCCCATAGGCCCTATGGGATCTCTCGAGGCCTACTTCAAGAGATTAATCACCGACCCACGAGGCTTCGAGGCCTTCCTCCGCGTGACGGGCTTCTTCCAGAAGATCTGTCCGCGGTAGCAGCACCCACACCTACGTAGGTGTGAGTGCGGACTACAAAGAACCTCCCGATTCCAAGGGACGATTTAGGAAAGAATGAAATTGGGGCACCAGCGGGAACCGGGGACAGATAGAACGCGTAGTGGCCACAAGGCATGATTTGGAGGACGATGTAAAGAGACGACGTACTGTAGAGTAGGTAGCCTTGGCTCACGGCCCTCCACGCCCCATACCCTTCGGGAGGTCTGCGGTAAGGGCCTAGGTCCCTCCGCCATGGCGTTAAATACAACAACAACAACAACAACAACAACAAAATCATTACAAATGTGACAGGGGCTTCCTGAGTCGATAATCACACTGCTCTTCAATGGGGATCCTGAAAATAGGCTGGCTGCTGGGATCCTCGTCTCTTCATTGAAGAAAGACGACGAAATCGATCCGTCTGACTCTTCTCCTTCCCGTGTCAAGTAGGACGATGTTGGATGGGCTGCCTTCTGGCTAGTCCTTTCGTTGAACTTGTCGATTCTCGTTTGAATTCTTGGGTTTTCCTTGAGGAAGTTTTGGGCTCGCTCAATTGCTCTCTTGTTACTGTTCACATTCGGATCGTAGGTCGACTTTCTTCTAGCGGGGTTGAAATGGTGGCAGGTCTCAGCGAAGTGTTTCTGACCTGGACAAGCTGGACACTCTGGCTTCCAGTTTGAGTCTATTTTCCCTCCTCTTTTGTCTTCCTCATTCCGGCCCTGCCATGTAGCGAAGCTTGTTGTCTTAGCCTTTCCTTCTAGCCAGTCTGGCTGCTCAGTGCGAATCCAGTTTCTAAACTCGCCTGCAACGATGGCTCCGTGCCATCTTTCTCCTTTCTTTGGCTGTTCAAGAGTTTTCTTCGCCATCTGGTGGGCTTCTGGGGTTGCCCAGTCTGGAGCGACTGTTTTGACAGCTCGTAGGAGGTCTCTGACCTGTTCCCTTGGGTCGCTCATTGAAATTATCTCCAGGACCCTGGCTTCCTCCATAATGTCCAGGTAGGTGTTTAGCCAGTCCATAATGTTCTGTCTCTTGATGGACCCAAGGTGGAGGGTATACCTCCTCTTGACAAGTTCTTGTCTTGCCTGACTGCTTGGAGCAAGATTCTCTTTCAGAGACTTGACCATCTCCCTGAGATTGCCGTGTCTGCTGACTTGGTTCATATGCTGGGCGTCAAAGGTTGAAATCATCCACTTAAGGACATCGTTGAGGCTCTGCTGAACCCTTCTGTATTCCCTTTCTCGGATGTCAAACTTAGCTTTCTCAAGGTTGAGAAGATTGCTAAAGTTCGCTAGGGAAACCTCGTCTGGATAGTTAGGCTGTGGTTTAGTGTTTACCACTGCCTGATCTGGGTCAATGTAGTCCCAGACGTCATGCACTATGGCTACCATCCTGAGACTGTTGAACCATTTGGTCCAGTCAGAATCATTCTGGAGCCGCTGAATGTACTTGGCTGTATCCATCTTGGACGCGCAGCCTTGTAGTCTTGCTCTGCACTCTTTCTTGAGCTTGAGCTTCTGGGTCTTTCCGATTCTTCTCGTGCGCTGACGGAGAGTCGAAAGCTGGTTGAGACTGTCGTAATCTCTGGGGCTGGTCTGGTCTGGGGTTGGCATCCTGCTAAGGGCGAAGAGAGTCAGAAAGGGTACTTAAGGTAACGAAGGCTGATGTTGATTCGCAGTTTCTTACGGAAGTATCACACAAGGGAATCTCCGGTCACGCCGGTGCCTTGGGCACTGACTCCACGTTCGTTCGGCAAGTTTTGTTGAGCCTTCAACAATTCAGGATCGATAAGGCTCGAATCTATGTGCTGTCGGTGGATGGCTGGTTCATGAGATGTGATTGAGCTGTAGCATATCAGCACTGAGATGTGTAATAAAGCTGGGTAAATGATCACGGACCTTGGGCTACTGGGCATCTCCGCAGAATTGGCATCGCGAGACCTGTCCTCGAGGGCATCAACGTCAATTGGATATTCGTGGCTAAGGCCATTTCCGTCTCCCGTTTTGACGAGTCTCGCGTTCTTCTTGTTTTTGCCGTACTTCTCACTTCGAAACCGTTGGAGATTCAGCCGCCAGAAATATTGCTGCATCGTTTGCTTGATTCTTCAAATCTATTAGTACCAAGCACTGGTCGCAAAATTCTTAAATAGCTTACTCCTCGCCATGAGTAGAATACTGTAATCTGTTCGCTCGAGGTGATTTCTGGTCATCCGGCCAGAATATCTGACCATGGCCACGATCTTTGAGGTAGAATTGAGACATCTCCATCAGAGCATTTCGTTGTTCTTCATGTTCCCAGTCACGAAGTCCGCTGCCTGCCCAGCCTTGGCTCGTTTTGAAGCTTTTTGGGAAGGTCCGAGCACTTTCATATAATGCCTTGCATCTAGACAAGTTACGGTCGCCGTAGTCGAGTTTCTCTCGTAATTGAGTTATTGAAGGAATCGATGTGGTCTTCATGACAGGCTCCGTGGCGCGGACGACTTGCTTTTGCGAGCTAGCGAGTGCTGGCCGGTTGTCAGAGATAAGTGCACATAGCAGTTGTACGACCTTGGTGGGCTCTTGTTCCAAGAAATTGCTCTCGACGCCGGACCACCTCCCGTTCACTGGAACTCTGCTGTCGTTGGCTGGTTTAGTCATTTCGTTTCCACTTGGGCCTTCTGTCGGGGGATTCGATGGGCACCTCGCTTGATTGTGCGGCTCGCGCACGGGGCGATGACCGTACCTTGGCCCTGGTGGATGCACCGAGAAGGACGTCTCTGCTTCGACAGAAGGAAGAACTTGAATCTTAGGGTCAGTGTTGAAGTTGTGAGATGATTTCGACAGAGAACCGACATTGCCGGCCCTCATGAGACTCAATACTTCCGCTATTTCAAGTTCTGTGTCGCTGTAATCCACTGGGCCCTTATCATCCTCTTCTTTCACTTTCCTTACGGTTGACGAGCTTTCCCTGTCCCAAGTGTTGCATTGGTGTTTTAGCTGCCAATTGATCTCGCGGTACGGAGCCTTAAGCGGCGACAGTTGCACTGATGTAGTGTGAGGAGTTTGGCTGGTGATGGCTGGCTGTTGAACGCCAGTCTCTGTGATTCCTTGGCGTCTGACAACTGCCGAGGAAGTAATTCTGTCGGCCATTTTCAAGGCAACAGTTGAATGTAGTGCTTTGGACGCCGATTCAGCTGGCAGCACTCGTGATGAGGAGCCATTGCCGTCGGTGATCCTTTGTTGAAGCATTCGCATCTCAGGAGCAATGTGGGTGTAGGGAGCACATTGACGATCGTCGACTGGAACGATCGACGACATGCTTGCGAAGACGCTCTGGCCCTACATAGGTTTAGAAAATGACGGATATCTTCATCTCACGTACTTGTATTTTCTCAGCGAACTGACCTGCGCCTTGGTTTCCAGAGTCTGGAGTCCTCGATCATCAACTTCACGCCCGTTCGGCAAGCTTTGTTGAGCCTTGAACAATTCAAGATCGATGGGGCTTGAATTGTTATGATGCGGATGGTTGAAAAATTCCAGCGATGCGGTTAAGCTATAGCATATCAGCGCTGAGGTGTAGACGAAAGGGGGGCGAATGATCACATACTTTGAGCTACTGGGCATTTCTGCGGAACCGGCCTCTCGAGGACTGTCTTCGAGAGCATCCACATCAATGGGATCTTCGTGGCTAAGGCCACTTCCATTTCCTGTGTCGACAATTCTCGCACTCTTGTTTTCTTTTCCTTTTTGATATTTATGCCATTGAAAATTCAATCGCCAGAAAAGTTGCTGCATCTTTTTTCTTATTCTATGAATCTTTTAGCTTCGAGCCTTCTTGTAATCGATTTGAATTGCTCACTTCTCTTGATGCGTAGAATACTGCAGTCTTCCGATTTCGTTGTCAGGCCAGAATCGTTTTCCCATTTCCATCATCATCGAGGTATGATATCACCATCTTCTTAAGAAGGTCTTGATGTTTTTCGGAATTCCATTCGTGAATTAGGCGGCCTTTCCAGCCTTCGATTGTGAATCTATCGAGAAACTGCCGAGTACTAGTAGTGAATTCGTCGTATCCCCACTTCTCGCAGCTGACGTAGCCGAGTTGCGCTCGTAACGAAGTGATTGAGGGAATAGATGTGGGATTTCTGGCACGTTCCATAGTGTGAGTTTGAAGACAATGGGGATGTAGGCTAGTAAGTAAGAATCAAAGAGAAAAGAGTGGGAGAGAAAAGCAAAGACACGCTGAGAGGGGGCAAAGGCTTGCTTAAATAAGAGTTCTGGACACTGTCGCTGTGCCCCGTATTACAACCGGGGTGCCTGCATCAACCCAGCTGACACTTTTCAGCTTGGGGCTCCCAAACTTGAAAGGCGAGGTACCTGACACAGACTCGGTTGGAACATGCTCTAGGGCAGCTACTTCCAGCGGTTCCATTGCCATTCTCGGGTAAGGACATCTGGAATGCCCACTTCACCACATAGTCAGCTCGCCATCGGCTTGAATCGAGGGTGAGGAGACAGTGTGAATGGATATCCAATCTGAGAGGTGAACACGTTCATCCCCTCGAAGTCGAAAGCTCAGGGTACATAGGTACCGCTATGGGTGATGCAAGTATCTATGGATAACTGGTATCGATTGGAACCGCCTACCGTCTGTCAGAGGAGAGTAAATCAGGGCTCGGGGTAGAAAGCTTAGATTCGTGTAATCATGCGAGTATTCATCGGCCGAGGTTCTCATAGTTTCTCTCCACGTAGATCGTAGCTAATGACAAGGTGGATCGATGTTGAAGCGAGAGAGGAAGAGACGGTCCACATGACGTTCGTCCAGTCAAATTGAGATCTCATCTATCAACGCAACAATACTGGCTTTCATCGTCCAAAGAGTCGAGCTTGATGCTTCAAACTAATCATCCAAGAGGGTTCTTCGCGATAAGCTAGATGCCATGCCCGCCATACACACGATCCGGACGATGATTTGTCTTGATAAGCAATGCCTTTTGCGAATTAATAGCACGCAGTGGCTGAACGTCTGCCGAAATAGGCCTCAATGCACCGCACCCATGCAAATCATTGCCTCCACTCTCTCCACTCCTTCCACTTCTTACCAACCCCCGCCTTTTCGGCCATGCTTGTGTTTGGGCACAAACTCCTCAGCACGCGTCGTTGATATCCGACCCCGATCTATTTCTGCAGCGCGCCGTTGTGTCATTTTCCTCCAGCAGCATCGCAATTTAGGGCATAAAAGCTGACTGAATGTTCCTTCAGTGGCATGGGATCTCGCCAAGTTTTGGCGTCAATCGACGGCAGGTTCCGTTTTGGTGTAAGCTCTTAGTCTGGGTGATGGTACCGAAACACGAGGGAGTGAGGTCGCAGAAAGCCTATTCACCGAAATAGCCCTAAATCGGTGTTCTGCAGTTCAGAGTACCTGCACAACTGGCAAACACCGCCGCACGCATCCCGTATGTGGGCGCAAAGACAAAAGAGGCCTCCGATACATATGTTGCTGAGTATGGCTATAATAACCTAGATATTGACCTTTCTCCTGCTCTCGGCGGCTGTTCTGAAGGACAGCATATGAGCTTAATTTCTTCGCAATATATGAACCATCAGAATAGAAGTGGACACGCGAGGTTACGCGATGCTCATCAGTGCATTCGGTCTTACTTGTTACTAGCTCTATGCATCCCTTCTACATTGCTCTGACCTTCTCAGAGGATTGGTTGGTTTGATCTGTAAGGTTGCGTAGTTTGTCAGGCGAGATATGATAATTGTTATCGAGCAGCAGTTAGACAGGCAGGGGTCATTGTGTGTATATTGATGAGTATGACGAATGAATGGCTATGGGAAGAAACCCCATATCTATATAGTGAGTGTATGATCCCCTTGTATAAGGACACCCTTGCTAGTCTTATTCATACTTCTGGTTAAGCATGAGTAAGGTCGCTTGAGGCGAAACAAGTACCGTAACGAATGTCCTGGGGCAGTCTGACAGTAACTGCTTCATAGTCTGACGATTCAAACTACTTAAGAAACCATCTGAGCGAGTAGACATGCCAGTTATGTCTCACTCATTGAGCTGGGTATGCCATTTCTGCTCCCAGGCATATCTTTCTATCGTTACAAATCGTTGCCTATACGATGGTCACTATTGTTGCGTGAACAGAAAGGGTGCGAAAAGAAAGAGATGCGTGCACATTGTGGGGTATGGAAAGAACGGCATAGTTCGAGGCCGACCTCAATCTTTCCGTGGCTGCTGGCAGGATTGTACATACCCGCTGCAGTGTAAAGAAAGTTCTGATGGGGAGTTATGGGACGATTGCGCCTGAGTGATAGCAGGTAGAGTGTGAGGCCATGCGTTAAGTCATTGCTGTGAGTTTTGGAACAAGAACGGAAGTCAGTCTATATGCTGCAGAGACGAAAAGTTTTCTTAATATACCGAGTAGTTGTCTCAGTCTTGAAGTAAAGGAAATGTGGTTTGCATGTGTCATGTTTTGAGATTGGGGTGTAGGATGGCGCCGTAATCTCGGCACGATCTCCCATGCAGACTATCATAATGCCTATTGCTTTTTTATCAAATTGAAAGTCTAGGCTCATAAGCTCTAAATAGAGAGCTTGATTTCTCTTGAGAGATGCGAAACACAATATTCCTCAATTACGCAACGCCGTGAGTGACTCAAACCAGTCGGGATACTTAGCGTCCTTCTACTATATCTGCTATTCGATGGACAGAGAATTGGGTGCAATACTCGCAGTAAGAAAATGCTTTTTGTTCCTTGCCCGACATCAGCCGCCTGACCCAGACTTGCTGCCGCGATCTGTGACACCTATGATGCATCACTAAAGTAGGGTGACCGAACCGGGGCGCTTGATAGCGTGTCCAGACATTCTAACAGTAGCGCCAAAAGGTTTCATGAGGTTAACAAAAGTATAATAGAAGATATTGACCACATCGGTTATGCTTACACTTACTGCGCCCACAATATCAACTTGCTTCCGGAATACTACTACACAATCTCTGGCATTCACTCTTTCTCCCCACTTTTGATCAAATAGCAAGAAGGTATCAGAAATACGACTCAGACCCAGACGCAATCGACTAAGCCAGGACTGTCGCCGAGTCGAGCCTAGGCCACCGATAGTTCGACAATCGCGCAAGACACATAGAAACCTTCTACATCGGGTAACAATCTGGCTCGGGAAGCAACGGAAACAGGGAAGCCCAATATGACATCAGATAACGCTGCGACGAGCGCTACACAACCATCCGACTGAAAATACTGGGCGAGAAAGGTCGCGGAGCAGACCTCACTGACGACTTTCAGGCCAGGCAGAAGGATTCTGTGGCATCGCGGGATCTTCTTCGAACCGGGGTTATATGGTTTGTTGTTATGGTAACTATCTCCGTTGCATCCCATCATTGGCTATGGCGGTTGAAGATCAGAAAAGTACAAAAGGTCTGCGACCTGACGACGCCAGGCTGCGTTTCTCTCGACGCACCGTCCGCACAAGAGCCATCTTCAGCATGTCCGTTTTCGAACGTGACCTTTCAAATTCGCCAGCCCAGCAGATGAACCAACTTTCTGTTGCTCTCAGCGCCGTGGAGCAAGAGATCAAAATGCTTCAGGATAGGTTAGAGACGCTGGAAAGAGACAGAAAGCGGCAATACATCCTGATAGCGCTCCAGGACCAATATATCGAGGTTTTGGAGAAGGGCCTGGCCTTGGAGACACCGATTCATCGGACGGAAGATAGCTATAGAGAGAGCCGTAGCACCACCCAGGTCGTCTAGTAGAGCCGCGGCTTCTAATGTCACTTCTTGCCTGACCTCTTCCCTCCAATACACTATTACCAATCCGATTTCGATCGTGCAGGTACCATCGCACGTGGAGCATGCTGCGCATTTGAGGATCGATTCGTCTGTGGGTGTGAAAAATACAGTTAGTCCTTCCAGAACAACGCGAATTGTCAAGTATTCCATACTCAGCCAGGCTTGATTGCATCTGGTTGTGTTGCGCAGTTGAGACGATGCGCAGTTGAGACGATGCGCAGTTGAGACGATGCGCAGTTGAGACGATGCGCAGTTGAGACGATGCGCAGTTGAGACGATGCGCAGTTGAGACGATGCGCAGTTGAGACGAAACTACTGTGCATGTTCCCCATTATCGCTCAACGGGCTTGGATTTGGCGTGCCACCCTGAGCAGACTACTGCACACGCCAGGCTAACGAAAAGTTTACCGCCGCTGCTACCGCGAAGACTGCCAAAACGAGCGGGCTAGACTCTATTGGCCAAAGGTGCGGCAGACCGGTCCTTATGCGTTACAAATCAGCTGTTGGTTGTGTCTTGAGATGTGGTGAAAACTAGAATGACGTTGGTTTAACTAACGTTAGTACTATGTTGGCCCACCTGACTTTGAGGCGCTGCAGCTGTCCCCGCTTCGATGAACGAGCAAATTGAGAGACCTGGACTGTGCTTCTCCCGAGCAAGCGATCATTACCTTTGGAGCTTCGGATTTGTCAGGCCGTCGCAGTGCAAGGGCGGACGACCAATCGTTGCCTGCAGTGTGCAGGAGCCACCAGCCCCGTATGGACGCGGCATAACCTAACCACCGGCTAATTAGCGCAATGCATCATTCGCTTGACCCGCCCTTCGACTTTTTTGGTGATTGTTACTTCGCAGACAAGGAAGTGGAAGTAACAGCGTCGAAGCACCGGCTGCCAGCAGCCTCAACCGGAAACTGTGTTGGCCTTCCGGACCAAAGTTCTGCCCCACTCGCGGTGTCCGTTGGGCCTTCTACGGCGGGAGATGGACGGACCATTTCCTCGATGCACACCTTCTAATAATTACGGTTTTAGGAAACCTTCGTTGCCGGTGTTGGTTGACTGTTAATCCATTTCTTTGGTCGCTAAGTTTTCTGGGCACAAGCTGGACTCTCTCAGTGGGCTGGCCGCTAAGGCCGCAGAACGACCTTTTACTGTCGGGCGGTCTGATTACGGCTTGATCTGGAAAATGCGCAAGAAATCCTGTCTGCTCGCTGCACCGAAATATTTTCGAATATCAGCAATCGTAGCTGGCGGTGTGAGACGCGGATTCTCAACTTGCCTTCAAAGATGCTGATCTCGAATGGATCTGTAGGTTGGCTACAACTCATTTTAGGGAGGGCGACGAGGTTATTCGATCACCTTGTAGGCTGTCACATATGACGGACCTCTTCGCAACGGTTCATGGCTTGCTCAGACTAGGGTATGGCTGGAGGAAACAAGATTCGTACGCAGCAGTACATGTACAGCATCTTTCTCGACACCGAATCGTCGCAGAGGTCGAAAGTCGCTGGCAATGTCCCGGGGTGAACGGTGTCTTCCGGCGCATGGATTTCCCAAATCCGCGCGGAGAACATCAAAACCTGTTCGAGCTCTTTGATGGTGATGAGCATGTTTCCAAAGTTAAAGTTCAGTGCCTTGTCAAACTCGAACAACAAGTTGGTACTGTTGTCCGACAGGCCGTCGTCACATTCCTCGGGCGCTTCGCGGACTTTCTGGCACGCCAGGAGCGCGGCGACCTTGACGATGAACTCTTTGCCTTGTAGTGGCCCACACAGGCAGCTTATGATGTAGGCGATGAACCGATCTCCCGCGGTGCTGTTCATATCTTCTTTGACTCTGTTCAGCGGCGGGTACCACGTGTTGTAGGTCAGCCCGTTGTTGGGCAATTGACCGCCAGGCAGATGGCGAGGCAGCATCGCTCATCTTGTCGAAGCAGGTTGGTCCTGACACCCATTAGCAGGAAGCTCCTGTGGCAATGTGATAGTGCGCCTCCCACCACATGGAATACATGGTCTTCTCCAGCGCGTCTGTGGTGATTCGGTAGACCAGCTCATGCCACCGCCAATGACGAGATTTGTATCGACAGCATCAGGGCTCTAGACTGCCTTTGTTTCTGGACAAGGCACATTGTGCTCTCCGTACGTGTAAGCCTGTGTCGACATCCGTGACTGTCTTCCGAGAAGCGAAGTTCTACGCAACCGAATTTTGCAGAAGCCACCAACGGCTCGTCCGTCAGCATTTGGCATTAATGACCGTTTTTGCACAGCATATGCAATGACGATGGAGCCGTAGAGGAGTCTCAAACTTCATAACTGTGCTGTACAGTACATACACACGGCATCCATTCATAAGTGTGCTGCATCGAGACGAGATCGTTTGCTGACTCGCCCACCCGTGAAAGCTCTGGTTCTTCGCACATCATGTTGACGACTGAAGCAGCCCAGTATGGGTCGGTCAACCTTGCCAGGACTTACGAAAACCATACCTCGTCTACATCTGGTTCAGTTTCGCGTTCAGCAAACGCAGTGTCTGCCCTCAAATACAATGATCCATGTCACGCACCTCGCTCAGCAACACGTCGGCACTCCACCCATTTCGATGATAACCCGACATGGCAGCCAGACCTTTGAAGCGCCCTCGCCGATCAAACGGCCTACCGCGCCTACCAAGCGACATAGACAACGCATTCGCGGCCCTTGGGCGGGTCATCCCACGCAACCGACCTCGCAAACAGTACCATACTGTCACGAGTTATGGCACGCAGCAATGGGCATACGGAGTGTGGTAAAAGTGGCTTAACATATTAAAGTAGAAATAGACAAAAGGAAAAGGTCTATATACACGATGTCTGAGATAGACACGTGATT
>NW_026850027.1:0-13192 GCF_030869225.1 Colletotrichum abscissum | reverse complement strand
TCATCTGTGTAGAGTAGGACAGGAGAAGCGCGGGCTGTAGCTGCGAGCTGTCCAAAAGGTCGCCAAGAGTTCCGCCAGTCATGAGCTCCATGTCAATCATTATGGCCGTTCTCGATATCTGGATGCCGAGAATATCAATGCAATTGATTCTAGCGCGCGAGTCATATTTCTTCAATCGCTGCAGACAAGCGATTTCTCGTATAGCCTCAGGTGGTAAGCCGTTACAAGTTTCAGTGAGTAGTATGTGTTTGCGGGCGATAGGAAGGCCCCTGAGCTTGTATACAGTACCGAATGATCCCGAGCCCAGTTGCTCTCCCATAGGAGTTGACGTTGTGATTCTCATAGAGAGCTCTTTGCATATAGACACAGAAACGAAGATAGAGGTGTGTGACTGTTCCCGTATATACATATATACTATTTATTTATTTACATTCATGTACAGACTGCAAAGTGTCTCAAGTCTTTCCAGTCTCAATGTTGCTAAGTCAAGCATTCCATAACACTTCAGCCTCCCACCTGATGGTTATTTGTCAAGAACGATAGCAAACATCGTTTCCATCATCTCATTCAGATATACATTGACGAAACATTTGCCCATCTGACAACAGATATGTCAGTCTGAAGTTCGAATGAATACGTGCAGACGTTTTCAAAAGCGCTGTCTTTCCTAGAATGTAACAACTACTGATAATGCCCACCTTTCTACTCTTTTCTGTAGCTCTCTATGCGCACCGATTGATTCTAACCATTGTCAACAACTCCACGAACCAGACGATTTGGCCTGCAGTCGAAGGCTCAGGCTCAATCATAGAGTCATCTGATGATGGAAGCGTTATCGATTATTCTCAAGACCCTTTACCCGAAGGCCTTGCGTTGGAAGCTAACTCGCAGATCGAAATCTCTCTCAGCTCGTTCCCATGGTCAGGACGCATCTGGGCGAGGCAGCATTGCGCAGCCGGCGGATCGAACTGTGTTTTAGGTGACTGTGGTCACCCGAGTTGCTGGGGTCGTTCATCTACCGGCACTACGCTGTTTGAAATTACTGCACAAAAAGACAAGATGTATTACGACATCAGCCTAGGTGAGTCTGCATCTACATCTGACTCGTTCCAGAATACCGATCTCACCTCCGTCACTTAGTCGACAGTTTTACATGCGGCGTTCACGTTGTGCCGGACGACCAGGACTGCGAAGCGATCGCTTGCCTAGCCCCGCCCTACCTCGGCATCAATCCCGAGGATCAGTCACTGGTATGTCCTCCCCTCAACCTGATCACTGACCCGAGGACAGGTGACGCACCCATCGGCTGCTATTCCAACTGTGCCGTACACGAGACAGACGAGTATTGTTGCAGGGGTATATACGATGCAACGACCTGTAAGGGTAACAATCCGTGGTTTAAGGAGACGTGTCCGGACGCATATAGCTACGCTTACGACGACCAAGACGCCACATTCACGTGTGGCTTTCGCAATGTGACGATATATTTTCACTGCTCATAGGATCCCCCAGTGTTTTTCTAATTCAGGCTTGCCGATGTAGGTCATGGTACATAGCAAGGAATACTGAGTAAAAGTGTGAGAAGGGGAAACGGCAAGTGTACCGAGTGATCTCTGGTGCTTATCAGATATGCCGAGACTTGAAGGTCATATTAAATAAAAATAAACTTGATTGCCATGAATAGCACGCATATGCGAACTAATTTACATAATGTTTAACCTCCTGTAGGGCAGTTAGACAGCTTCTAACCTGCCGCCTCGCAGCAACATTGATGGCAACTTCCCTCCACGTGCGTGCGAACTGATAGGAGACACGCATGCGGGGATGGGCTGTTTGTCTTTCGCCCTAGACTTGCACCTCAACCCACCTGACTGGACCGTAATAGAGCACTATCGAATCTATTGCTCTACGTAGCCGCAAACGCCATAGTCGGTTTAAGCGACGTGGCAGCTATAAAGGCTCGGATTGTTTGTATGATGGTCATTTAAACTACTAGGAAAGACCAGATGAAATAAAATAACAACGTCAGTGGACTTCCGATTTTGTCTCAATGGGAATGATGTAAGCTTTCTTTCTGCTTTTCGCTTGCCTTGGCGGTAACCCCGAACTTGGGGGAGAAGCATTTATACTGAATGGACGGCAGCTCCGAATGTCTGTCTGTCCCCCGCAGGATGGTGATTGATTGACACAAGAACAGCCTACCGCTTCGGAATAATGGCAAATTGTCGAGCCTCGGTGTCGTGCTTATCGTCATGCTCTTGAGTAACGCGAGCGAGCGGTCGGGCAGTCTTATCTGTTCTCATTTCGTCAACAGAACCTACCCGAAAGTCACATACGATACCAGAATGTGTCGTCTCAACCTGGCTCTCGTCGCTATGGTCCGTAGTCATCTGGACTCTTCTCTCCGGAGCGCATCGAATTGACTAATCACGCTAGTTAGATCACCATAGGCTATAGCCTTAATTGCACGGTTGTGCTTTATATTGGTGTCTTCCAATATTCTACTTTTACAGACTACACGCCGGCTGCATGCCAATGACGCCGTGATTTTGACAGCCTTCGATCCCAAAGAACCATTAGCTAGTGCAGACTCGCGGCGTACATGTAGACCGAGGATAAGGAAGAAGCACAGCGACCTCATGATCGGATGAGAAGGAAGTCTTGAAGAAGTAGTGGATGATGTATTTGGTTGTCGTGGCCTGCGGCGTTCTGCGCTACGAAAGTAATTTCCTGGACGTCTGTGGCAATGACTCCGTCTCTGCTGCGATGACGAAAGCACGATAATGCTGAGTAATACCAGACGACCACCGGCCCGACAAACGGTTTTCTTCTCATAATCACCCCCCAAGCCAACATCCGTCTGCTCACCCAACACACCGCAAGCTGACAGAGGAGGATTTTGCGAAAGTAGCCGGCCTATCAAATGCTGGCGTCGCGCCCAGAGATATCCGGACATACACACGACAAACCACAAACTCTGTAGCAACCCAACAGGATATCTACAATCATATTGCAGCCATCAAACGAGATGTTCGTGGAGGGCAGACCTCGATCCACGCACTTGCCAATCAGCTTGACGAGGAAGGCTTCTGGAGTCGAATCAATTCGCACCAGATGGCCGCGTTACAGCTGTCTTGTTCGCCCATCCAGATTCCCTAGCCCTCCTACAAGCTTACCCAGACATAATGTTGCTGGACTGCACTTACAAGACCAACAAGTACGGTATGCCGCTTCTTGACATAGTTGGCGTCGATGCTTGCCAACGTTCCTTCTGCATCGCGTTCGCATTTCTCAGTGGCGAAACGGAAGATGATTATACCTGGGCTCTGGAGCGGGTCAGGTCCTTGTATGACCAGTGCAACGCTAGCCTACCTGCGGTTGTCCTCACAGATCGCTGCTTAGCATGCATCAATGCTGTAGCCGCTGTCTTTCCATCTTCGGCATCTTTGCTTTGCCTCTGGCATGCGAACAAGGCGGTGCTTTAGCATTGCTATTCTGCGTTCGACCTTGTCAAGACGAAGACAACCAGTAGCCCTGCAGCGCCAAAGTCATCGACTGACAACTGGGGAGAGTTCTACAAGTCCTGGCATTTGATTGTTAGCTCGCCGTCTGAGATGACCTTTCAGGAGCGTGTTTCTCACTTCGAGGAACGCTATCTTACGGACCATCTTGAAGAAGTCGGCTACATTACGTCCTTTTGGCTCCATCCGTACAAGGAGAAGCTAGTGAAAGCCTGGGTTGATCAGCACACGCACTTTGGCAACGTGGCTACCTCGCGGGTTGAAGGCATCCATGCTCTGCTCAAATCGCACCTAAAGAGATCCACGTTAGATCTGTTCGAGGCTTGGCGAGCGATGAAGCACGCGTTACTCAATCAGCTCTCGGATCTGAGATCTAATCAAGCCAAGCAACAGACACGAATACCGGTCGAGCTTTCGGGAACAATATATGGCGCAGTACTTGGCTGGGTATCGCATGAAGCCCTCCGGAAAGTAGAAGAGCAGCGGAAGCTGCTCAGTAAGAATGGCACAGACCATTCCTCAGTCTGTACGGGGGCCTTCTCTCGTGTGTACGGTTTGCCATGTCTACACAAATTAAAGGCTTTACAGGAACAAAATCTTGTTC
Source organism: Colletotrichum abscissum (assembly GCF_030869225.1). Lineage (NCBI taxonomy): Eukaryota > Fungi > Ascomycota > Sordariomycetes > Glomerellales > Glomerellaceae > Colletotrichum > Colletotrichum abscissum. The sequence goes on along the minus strand of NW_026850027.1, from coordinate 9,067 downwards.
TGCTACGTGAGCACTTTCATGCGCATTGGCACCTGAGGCGTGAATGGGCGCCGCAGCTGTTACTAGAGCCTCGCCAGCGCATCGAGCCCAGGTTGCAATCGGAGAACCGCCGAATTCCGGTTTCAAGCACTAGGCGAGACCCAAGCAGCTTTGAAATCGTTGAACTCGCGTCACGGGCCCCAAGCACATGTAGTAGGTGTCATGCGGTTGGCCATATTATGACCTCAAAGGCGTACCCTCAGCGATATTCACATTTGTTGCCTGAGCCAATTCCTACTCCAGGCCTAGCCCCAACACCGAGTGCAGTCTGTGCCACTACACGGAAAGTCACGGAAAGCCTTCCGTCGAACGCCGTACAGTCCATAACAGCCTTGACTCAATCGACTACAGATGAAGCAGTGGATGCCAGGATGTCACCACCTGAGATGCAACCACCGTCTCGGCGTTCGCGTTCGCCCTCGGTTCTAAAATACGATTCACCTCAGGCAATATACGGACGGTACTGTGCAGCGAGAACCGCCTGGTATGCCGCCCAGCCTCGCGGAAGTGTCAAAACAAACCAGGAGTATCGGAGGGCAATGGGACTTCCGCTGCGTTATGGGAAGAAATGTTATGAGTGGTGTCTTGACTACAAGCAGATGAACAAACGCTGCACCACCTGCAAGGGGTCAAGAGATTGGCTTAAGGAAGAGATGATGGCTTATCTAGACTGGGACAGAGCTGAAGAGGAACGGGTTGATGAGCTTGTCATCGCTGAGGAGGGAGAAAACCCTTTTCGAAATAGCAGGAGAGGTATGGGCGACATCTGGAAACGAGTTGAGAGAGACAACGCCGAACAGGAGGCGTTGTATGCTGAGAATCTGCCCGAAGAGTGCATTGTGGTTAAATCGTAAATTATAGGGTAATTGGAACCCAAGCCGCGGCTCCGATTGGCTCAAGACCCGTGCAGCGAACGTGCTTAGTCATATTCACGGGTACCCGTGGAATTTTACATGCACGGGTACCCGTGAGCCTATTGGGAGCCCTCGGTTTTGGCCGCTTTAGTCAGCAGCTATGCCCGGATAGCGGGGTTTGGCCAACAGCCGACGCGCTCCGGACGTTAATCCGCAAAGCCCCACTTCGCCAATGCAAAACACTGACCAGCTGTCTCCAAATCTCCCACTTGGCTCTCCAACCTCAACTACCCTTGGCTGGCACCTCGTGTAGTTCGCGGTTCTCTGCTAATGTACATGCATGTCTAGTCTCTATTGAGGTCTTTCTCCTCTTACAACGGTTCAGCGTACCTACAGTCTCCCCCCAATGTTCAGCTTAGTCTGCTGTGCGACTCGATCCCGTGTTGCCCAAGGATCTCGGCCTGTTCTATGAATCGGATTGCCTTGGCGGCTGCTTTGCGCTTGTTCAGTATGACCCGGAGATTGTGTCGTCCTGGGAGGGTTCCGAATTCCTGGCGCCGGAGTTGCCGAAACCTGCGGCATCGCAGCAGGATGTGCGATACCGTTTGTCGTCCTTCCCGGCAGGGGCAGTTGGCGTTGGTGATGCCCGGTACTCTTCGGTTGAAGAGGAAATCCTGTAGCCCGATCTTTTCCGTGCGCATCTGGACCAAGAGTGCGCTTTGGCGTTTACTAAGGCCTTCGTGGAGTCCGAGGACCTTCTTTGTCGGCTTCGGCGTGAGACGGAACGATGTTCTCCCTCGCGTCTCGGTTTCCCAATTGGTTTGCCACGCGTGGTGGGACTGTTTATGCGACCATGTCTTGACTGTCGACCTGAGTTTGAACAGGGCTCTCGGCTTGTCTGCCCTGGAACCTGTCTGTCTGTCTGGCCTCCATCCCGTCGCCTCCTTGGCTGCGATGTCTGCTGCTTCGTTGCCCTGGATGCCGACGTGGGCTGGCACCCACCGGAGCTCGACTTCGAGTCCCTGTTCTCGGAGGGCTTGTGTCTTTTCTGCGATGGCCTTGAGAAGGTACGCGCCGGACTTCCCCTTTGGGTTGGCTGACGATCTGATGGCGGCCTGGTTGTCGGTGTGTATGAAGACTTTGCTTCGGTGGTTTCCGTTTTCCTTGTCTGCCTGCGCCATCTCGAGGGCCAGGACGATGCCCTGCAGCTCTCCCGCGTAGACAGTGGATGTCGTGTCGTCCCCCATGTGAGATTTCCTAGTTTGCTGTGTGGTTGTGCAGACTGCTGCCGCTCCGATCTGACCGTCGATGCCGCTGCCGTCTGTATAGATGTGGGCTTCGTCGGTGTTCTTTTCCAGACAACGTTCGTGTTCTTTTTGGGCCTGCTCCATGCCTCCGGCGATGTGGATACGCGGTCCCTGCCACCACGGAGGAGTGATGAAAGGCGGTATGTGCTCGTGTTCGTGTTGTTCGTGTTGTTCGCTGGTTACATCTTGTCCATCGTGTATTCGGTTTGTTATCGTCTGTCTTGGGCTCGTTTTCTTTCCTCTGCGTGCGGTGACTTCGGCCATGCCTACTCTGCTGATGGTGTCGATGTTGTGTTTCCATATCTGTTGTTCGACTGGCAGGAGGTGCATTTCCACATCTAGTGTTGGGAACGAGGTTGCTCTGTATGCTCTGGACATTGCCCTGGCTGCTCTGGCTTGGAGCCTCTGCAGTCTGTTTAATGTTCTTTTCGTGTAGCCCATCTCTCCCCAACCGCTGTTGGACCACAGCGAGCATGCGTACATCATCTGTGGTATTGCGACTGCCCTATAAATCGTTCTCGTCTCTCTCGTCATCACGCCCCACGTGGAGCTGCCTAGACTGCTGAGTGCTGTGATGGTGTTCGTGACCTTACGTTCTGTCTCGTTGATGTGTTGTTTCCACTTGAGGGCTGAGTCCATGATGAGACCGAGGTATTTACAGGTTGCCTTAGGCTTAATTTCTCCCCACTGGCTGTGGAGTGTTGTGTCTCTGTCGATTCGGGTTTTCGCTCTTGTGAAGTGGGTAAGCTGGAACTTTTCGGGCGCGAAGACGGACGCGTGAGTGGAGGCCCATGTCTCGGCTTTCCGAAGCGCTTCTTGGAGCTTCTGGCAGGTTTCCTCAGTGCTGTTTCCCACGGCTAGGATTGCTACGTCGTCGATGAAGCCGGTGGCTGTCGTATCTCCGGTGTCATTGCAGCTGTCCAAGAGATCTGCGTTGTACAAGAGGTAGAGTATTGGCGAAAGAGGCGAGCCTTGTGGGATGCCAGTGTCGAGTTTGTAAGTTTCGGACTGGAACCCGTCCACGTGGATCTCCGTCTCCCGGCATCCCAGGAAACTGGCAATCCAACGCACCGTCGCTTCGTCGATCCGCCTCTTCCTTAGGTTATGCAGGAGTCGGCGGTGCGAAACATTATCGAAGGCGCCTGACACGTCCAGGAGAAGTAGGCTTGCTACCATTCCCTTCCCTGAACCCCAGGCTTCGTATATTTTATCTACGATTTGATGTAGTGCGTGTTCCGTCGACCGACATCTTCTCCCGCCCATGTGGCTATCTGGCAGCAGTCCATGTGTTTCGGCAAGGTAGCTCAGTCTCCTCGCTTGATGGCATCCATGATCTTGCCCACCGTGTTCAGAAGGGCTATCGGTCTGTATGCTTTGGGCACTGTGTAGTTGTCTTTACCTGGCTTCCTAAGCACCACCGTGGTGGACTTTCTGAAGTGTTGTGGGCAATATCCTAACCGGAGACTCTGGTTGAATATGCGGACGAGATGTGGCGTGATCCATGGTCTCGCCACTTGAAGTGCCAGGTTCGTGATGCTGTCGGGGCCCGGGGCCTTCAACGGTGCTGCTTCCTGGATGGCGTCCTCTACTTCACTGTCCGATACTGGCGGCAGGCCAATCTGGTTGCTGTACGATGCTTTGTCGATGTCTTCGAGGTTTGCCTCTAGCGGCGGGGGAAAGAAGGTCTCCTTGAAGAGCGCTGCTTTCTCTTCAGGCATTGTGGCGATCTGGGGCGTGTTGGGGTTCTTGATTTCCGGCGTAACGGTTGGCGGCTGGCTCTGTCTGTTCCGGGCCCATTTGGTGATCTTCCACAGCGATCTGGGTGACTCGGCCGCTGTTTTGACTGCGTCGCGATGTGCTTGCTGGAGAGCTTTCTTGACGATGCGGCCTTTTCTGTTGCGTGCCTCTCTGTACGCCTCCCAGCTCTCCTCTGTCTGTCGCTCGCTGTAGTCGCGGCGGAGTCGTTTCGTCTCGGCCAAGATGGCTGCGCACTGCTCGTCCCAGCCTCTCCTAGATTTGGGGGAAATGATGCTGGTCGGGACGGCCGCTCTGGTGGCGGTTGAAAGGGCGTCTATGATTTTCTCTACGTATCCGTCGAGCGCTGCCTTCGTTCTTGGTCTTCGTAGCTGCGGCAACGATCCCCGCAGCGTCTCGACGAACATTTCCTTATCAACAGCTTTCCACTTCCGTTTCTCCTCTCGTTGTAGCTCGGTCACTGCTATGTGCAGGGACGTCGCTATGGGTAGATGATCGGAGTCATGGTCAATGTTGTGATCTACTTCGCATCTGATCATTCGGTCAACGAGACCTACAGTTACGAGACAGAGGTCGATAGTTGTCCGGTGATCTCCTTCTTCGTACGTTATGGTTCCCGCTCTCAGTTGATTCGTGAGGTTCGTGTCGTCCATGAGGTCTAAGAGCTCGGTTGCTTCGCGGTCCGGCGCTCGGATATCGCTGCCTCCCCAAAGCTCATGGTGTAGGTTGAAGTCACCGACGACGTTTTGCTCAACGTGCTGGTGTGTTTCCAGTGTTGTTCGTAGCTGCTGTAGGACCGGCTGTCGATCTTCCTCCCGCGGTGACGGGTTGTACACATTATGTAGCACTAGGCTTGTTTCGGTATCGTCATCTGTTGCGATAATCAGAGTGCAGAGATCTCTGCTGACCTCCCTAAATTGCCATCGAGAGTGGTCGAGCTTCTTGTTGATGAAGAAGCAGACCCTGGCTTGGCCTCTTTCCTCGCTGCAGGGGTAGCACAGGTGGAACCGGTCCTTGGCCGGATGGTGTGTCGTTGCGCTGTAGGGGTTCCTCCACGGTTCCTGAATAGCAACTATGTCGTAATTATCGATGTTCGGGTCACGGAGAAGTGCCGCCATGACGGTATCCTTCGATTTTCTTACGTTGTACTGTAGTATTGTGAGTGTGTGTTGTGCGTTCATTCGCTATCGTCGACAACGATCTCCATCGCTGTGCTGTTGCTTATCGTCTGCGTGTCTGTCATCTGCGTGTTGGGGTCGAGCGCCTCGAGCGCTCTTCGCGATCGGATGATTGTGCGTCTCGGACGCGTATTCTCTGCAGCTACGGTAATCGTCTCCTCCGATTCCTGGGTTGCTGTCGGGTTAGGCCTCTTCTGGATCTTCTTCGTTGGGGACCGGCTCCGGCTCGGACGATTCTCCTGGGATTGTCCTGGTTCCAGTGGCGGCCGTGTGATTCTCGGGTTCGGCCTGATCCGGGTTTCCGGTCCTAAGGCCGGCGGCGGGGCCGTCTGTTCTGGATGGTACCTCGACCGTTGGCCGTAGGCGGCCTTGATCTTGGCCTTCTCGCGGATCCGGGTGGGGCATCCGCCGTGCCATGCCTCGTGTTCGCCGTACCATGCGGCGCATTTCCTTGGGGTCGTCGTGTCGCTCTTCGAGGAGCAATCTCGGGTCGCGTGTTCTTGCGCACAGTAGCCGCATGTTGTCGTTGCCTTGCACTGGGTTCCTATTTGGCCGTATGCGCAGCACTTGAAACACTGCCTCAGACGGCACTAACTGTCATATCGTTCGCATGGGAATACCTGCCTTGCCAGATGAGTCCCTCGTCAATGAGTTTGTTGGCGTCTTCTGCCCTTGAGAGCTCCACAACCACTGATGATGCCGTCTTTTTGCAGGTCGATTGGGTCAGCTAGCCTACGTACTTGATGTCCGCTCTGGGGATGAATGCCTTATTATCCTGCAGCAGGTCATCTCTGATTTCTGTGAAGCGATCCATGTTCATGGAGCTGGTTCTAATGCCGTGCGCTAGCACCCCGTAGGTTGGAATTCTCACGGCTGCTCCGTTGCCGATGTGGTTTTCCCAGTCCTCGGCAAACTGCCGGAGGGCTTCCGTGTCTTTCTTCGTTGTTGTCTTGACGCTCAGGTCGCCGCTCTTGAGTTGACTGGCGGACACGGTCTTGAGCTTGCGGATGTGCTCGTTACTGCTTTGTGCGATGGCGCGGTCTACGTGCGCCTTGAGGCTACGGGGGTTCATGGCTCTAATGCTGGCAATGGTGAAGGGGTCTCTAATGTTCACAATAATTTCACGCAGAGTCTGGGCCTGGGACGCTCTCTGGTTACAGGGGTTATGCATGCTCCCTGCAAGTCCTCCTCGGGCGGCTACGCTAGCATATGACTGCACGGTGTTCCCCTGATTCATCGGCTCCAGTGCTTTAATATCCTTCCCGACCTTGACTGCCAGCTCGCTAGCGTTCCAAGCCTCCATCGCGGCCGCGTTGGCTGCGCGCGTTGTGTTGATGTTTTCCCTAAGTTCGACCGTGTTCTGCTGCATGGCAATCCTGATGGTTCTCGTTTCGCGGATGTTGTTGTCGTTGGCTTTCTTGTTTTCCGCACGTAGACTCTCAAAAGCTTGGTGGAGGTGTCCGAGTTCGGGTAGGTTCTGCATTTTGACGAGCAGAGAGAGGGTTGCAATGAGCGTGGCCCTCACAGCTTGCGGGTTGAGGGGTTGTCCGTTTGCGGTGTCGATTGACTTGAGTGCTGTCTGAAGGTGTCTGCTAAGTTGGGTGGCGTGCTCTCTATGGTGCGTTGGCCATGTTTGCTGCTGAGGCCATGGGGTTGCCATGGTGCCTGCGTCGCTTGTGGGCTTCACGACGAGCTCTCGGCTATCCAATTGACCTTTCGGAGTGTGTTGTGGCGCTATTTTTGCTCCGACTTCGAAAATCTCGTTCTCGCTGTTGTTGATGTTTTTCACGTGCTGGGTATCCTCAATGCTGTTGGTGCCTTGTTCTAGCGTCTGGGTGCGTGCTGGCCACTGCAGTGGTATTCAAACGCCTTCAAACACCTGGTTGCGTTCTGAAGATGCTGCTTCCGACCGTCAAGGAGAAACCGACAATCTCGCCGCATTGAACTCACTTCCCGAACTGCAGATATCCTTCGCACGGCCCTATAGTACTCCATGAGATAACTCGCAGCGGGCGGTTACGGCACTTTCAGGGATGCTTCACCGAAAACCGCCCGATCATAGTCGAAGCCGCCTCTGGGGCCACGACGGTGTGATGGTAGCTTGCCCATAATGTGAGGATGCTTGCATGTAGTGTAAGCTACGAAAGATTACAGCAACTTTCGTAGATTTGTCCCCGGTTGTGACTGCCCTTCGGAGGAGTTGCGTAAGAGGCGCCCCCGGACACCTGTTGACTAGACGTCGACCTTATAGATCGGCTTCCAAACCCTCCACACGGCTATGTCCGCTCAGGATCTGGCCTTGCAACGGTCGTACTGACGGCGCAGCCACCCCGTGCGAAACACGAGCCCATGATCGGGTGAGTCTCCATATCCCATCGTGTGTCGTCTGAGACTACATCGCCGAGAATGCCGTCGATTCTCATCCCTCGCCGGTTGAGAAATGTCGCATATTCGCTCGCTCAGCTTTCTCTAGCACCTTTGATGTAACTTTGCGACGGCTCAGACCCTGGAACATCGAGCGGTACACGACGTCGTTGTGCTTGACACGCTTTACACCTTCAAGTAGCGATCTAGCCTCCGTTCCATACCACACTTTCTTTGACGCGTTAATGCATCCATATATGACCTGCGAAGGATCGCCTCGGAGCGTGCCGACCTTGACGTATTGATTCTGGGCGCTTTTGTCGACCGGCTTCCTACGCGTCGGCGCAAGTTTGCGGCGCTTGATGGGCACGGCAGAGATCGTGTTATTGAGGGATTTGCATTTCGTCATCGCTCGTCGTACGTTGTGCCTTCTATTTGATGGTCGTTGGTAAAGGTAGACGGTGAGTGAGGGGTTCTGGCGAAGACGAATCTACTGCGCTAAGCAGGGGGCTCGGGTCGAGGGCGGGCCGATCGGAGCTTCCGCAGTGCTATAGTGGATTAGGTAAGTTTAGCCTCTCAACGAATAGGTAAGTAACAAAGTGGGTGATAAAATTAATCTCCACTCAAGACATTTGACAACCACTTTCCACTGCTGTCATCGGTAATAGACACAGCTAGTAAGATGTAAGAAAAAGACGACCTAAGAGCGAGCGCACGTTTTGTCACGTCTAAGGGGCAAATTTGAAGTTGAAACAGGAAGTCGCGGTGATGGGAATGGGGGTCACAAGCACTTGACGTGCACAAGAGTGATGCTACTGTCTCTGTGGACATGGCACGTGCACCTCTAGAAAACACCAGATGGGGAGGTTCAACTGTGCCGGGCCTGATATCGTGGGGCTGCTCGTGATCCGTGGAAGCGCAGAGAGCCTGTGGCGCAGTGCTTGTACCTTGTGCTTTTGGACCTGTCCCTGCTCTACCTGCCTGACTCGCAACGTAGTACTTTGTTGTACTCCACACTAGGGTATGGACGCGTTCCCTGAATGGAGACCAACCACAGGCAAGATAGCGCGTCCACGCAGCGCATTGGCCTTCGTAGAGTTTGGCAGGGCAGCTATGCCCACGCCCCTGCATCGACCACATCATCTAGATAAACTTGGGATCTCTACAAAGTACTGTGTATGTACAGAGGCAGGGGTGGGCCCCCGCAAAATGGTACACTTTTGAGCGTCTTTGCCGAAATTAGGCTCGAGGGGTCGAAAAATCCGCGCGCATACTATCCGGCGGGCTTGGATTCGCGTTACGGAGTCACGTGCACCCAGAGCAGGCTCGGGAAGGTACCACGTGGTAGGAAGATAGGATGGCCGGTTTTTTGGTGTACGCCATGGCGAAAGTCGAAACATAGGGGATCAGGCCCTAGCGTTGCGGCTCCAAGTACTCCGTGAAGCGCACGCGCGAGGCCTTGGGGTCGGGGGGGCAGACACGAACCGGCGAGGCTGGCGCTGATGCTCCTCTCCGTCCCGTCCCGACGCGGGGCGTGAACCGTCTCCGGCGTCCCCCGGGCGGGCGGGAC
>NW_026850026.1:0-13344 GCF_030869225.1 Colletotrichum abscissum | reverse complement strand
GTTAGGAACAGAATACAGAAACGAGGAATGACAATCGTACCTTGACCTTGTTGTTTGTGGTCTCCGTCAATGACGGGCCTCCTACAGGATGCCCAAGCCAGCGTAAAAAGCCGTCCATTGCAGTCTGGGAAGTTCTCATCCGATGCAGAGTAGTGGAGTCACCAAGTTATCTCAATGGCTTCGCAGTTCAGGGGCGGGACAGGTCAGATAAATAATTCGAGCACCGCAATATCAGCAATTTCTGAAAACAGCATTATGATGCCTGGTGGATTTAATGTGGCCATGGATAAAGGCTCGTCGTCTTGGCATTTGTCGATCTCGCACAAATTCGAACATGCAGCTGGTATTGCCAGAAAGACTTTCCTTCGCAGCAATGACAGCCTATCACACAATGTCGGTCACGAAGTGCCGACTGTCGATCACGACACTAACCAAAACTCTGAGGCGCAAGGGCATGGCAGAGGTCTTTCACAAATCTCTTTACGAAGTATCAAGAAACTCCACCTTCTTCACAAACGCAATAAGTACATCGTTTGCGGATTCCCTTGAATCCCACTCGCTTCGGAACTAGTGGATTCGCACTCGATTACACGCCGAGCATTCCGGACCGAGATCCGTCTCCGATTGCACCAGCTCCTTCCTGTCGCCGCCGTATAAGCCCCCAAGGCCAGAATAATCGTTCTTGGACTTATAGACCCACTGGGGTGTTGTTGCTGTTCTGCTTAGCCAAATCACACCTGCAACGACAAACAATTCTTACCGTCTAATCATGCTCTCCCATGCAATTGGGGCGGATGGTTTGCATTCACCACAGACTTCATCGCCGCGGAATTCGAAAAACGTAACGCAAGGCGGGCATCGTCGTTGAGTCTTCGTGTACACTGGACACCACCGCGACACAATCCACCGGATGTGACCGCAATTTAATTCGCGCTGAGTGTAGTTGCACATCCCCGTCGTGTTCAGCTGGATTGGAATCGATGGCCCCCGAATTGCTGTGAAGGGAGTGTGTGATGCACACCTGTAATATACTGCGCGCGGGGGTGAGATTACCCGCGCGTACGCTCGATCGCCCGCAGATTCATCTTCCTAATGATTGGCTCTCAAGTGGTCTCGAGTTTTGCGCCCTCGCATGGAGCTGGGGAATTGAGCGATGGCGCTGACAGACGATCGCTTCCGAAGAATGCGAACATGCATGCCTCCCACTGTAGAGGATCACATCCTCGAGCGGTTTACCTCGCTATGCGGTGGCCAACAGGGGAGACAAGCAGTGCTCTAGGGCTTCGGGCCGTCTACACCCAAGAGACTGCATAGGCGTGTGTCCTAGCTAATTGTGGAGCAAAAGGCCCTGTCACCACGCAGTGAAGTCAGACAAATCTCGGCCAGAAGAGAAAACGGGGGAAAAGGGCTATTACGAGTGACATCACCCGCTGGGTGGCCATTCTTTACGTCGGCAGAACAACAAACGATTGCCTCAAGCTACGGCTGCTGTTTGGTACAGCGCATCCTACCTGTACGGTGATCTCGGAGCGAGGCCAACTAGATTCCCTTAAGCCCACGTCAATCTGCACGGCCGCCATTGGCCTCCATCACATGGTAAGACCAGAGAGAAGACAACACGAGAATGCGGATCACACCATCCGCAAGTCAGAGGCGGGGCGGCGGACTTGTTCTCTCGTCAGTCGCCCGGCCGTAAGGATTACCTCACTGGGCTCACCACTGTAGCCACTTCGCAACATGGGGTGACGCGATCGACCGTATCTCTGTTGCCCCTTTCCGAGAAGTCGCTGCAGCATGTCTCGCGCCCAAAGCATTCCCACGCCGGTTTTGATTGGGAGCGGAGCCTAGCAGGAAGGAAAGTCTGGTTGAGATGCACTGTTCCATGTCATAACAAACGTTGACTTCTCTATGACGGACCTTGGGGCGTAGGGTCCAGAACGCTCCGGAAGCCCCGGTCTTTCCGTTATCCCTTTCTCGCAATCTGAGCTACAGTGTTGCCATCACTCTGATGAACGAGGAAGGTGCTCCTTGACTCCGGGACCCCCCCCCCCCTGAGCCGCCGCTCTATCGCACCAGACCGCACCAGACAACCTTGTCCCTCAAGGGGGCTGGCCCTTACTCTGATGAAAGTCCCCTCATCCTAGCTCAGGTGGGAGGAATGTAGCGTAAGCCCAGCCAACTCAGGGACGTGAGCGTAGAGGTCGTTCCCAGCCTCCAAGTATCGCCAGCGGGGCTAGACGTGCACCGTTCAAATTTGCGAAGGCCGCGTTCGCCACAGACCCCTGGGTGTAGAGCGTCCATCGGTGGCCCTCCAAGAAGCGTTGCGGAAAGGGCTCGGCATGGCGGGACCTTATCCACCATCACTCTAGTACACATTCTCATCTTGCTTTTGGCATGGTACACATATCTGTAGGTGGGGTTTGCTCTGGAGAGGAAATTCTTGAGAATCCCACCACAGGCTGGACGGCTGGAGGTGGGGCGAACCAGGCTGCAGCATCGCACTCCAGAGGGTGGGATGGTGCTGGTGGTGTGTGAGTAGTCATGGAGGATAGGTTAGGGTGAGACCCATGCCCATTGACATCAGGGCATATACCTGTTGCGCTAACCTTTCCTAGGCAGAGGTCATGACCTCTGCCCAGTAATGTACTAGCGTACTGCCAGTCGCCATGGATTGCACCTTTACAGCGCTAACTGTTTGAGGGCAGAGGTCATGACCTCTGCCCGAGTCAAGACTAGCCTATCTATACATGGCCCATCCCCTGCTCCTGCAGTGCGCTACTGTTGATGACCAAGGCCTTGTTTTCAACCCCTAAACAGGCCCCAGGTACAGATGGTAAAACACACACCCTGCCGTCACATCAGTGTACCCACCCTCAATCACTCCGGAGAGGGGGTTCGATCGGCTCTACTGTGGTACCTGCCATAGTAGTTACTGATGGAGCTGAAAAAACGATCTTCGGGCATGTCCACCCCGCCCTGCTTGGCATAGCAGTCTACCCGTGCTGGTTTGGCCGACGCGTCTGGTCATCTCACCTAGCGGTCCCCCGACTCGGCCTCTGACAGCTGTTGTTCTTCCACCAACACAGTCATTGCCTGCGTACGTGCTTCCTCAGCCCAGTCGTGCAACAGCATTATAGCACAATGAGAGACAGACAAGACAATGCTAGCGTCAGAACACGGCCTGAAGGCTTGCGCAGCAGTGTCAGCTATGACCAACGCGCGTCAGGCGGCAAGATATCTAATCGACGTACAGCACTCGCCGTATCCAGTGTTGCAAGCCTTGCCCCATGGCTGCCTATCCCTTCGAAGTCTTCCCAACAACAAGGCCCTCAATTTAGGAACTTCCGAATTCAAAAGCCCGCAAAAGAAAAAAGAAACCACCTCCAGACCTTCTGCCAGAAAATCCCGCGGACTCTCGAGGCTTGGCAAGAAAAGAGGCGCAATCTTCGTATCACCACTGCAGACGACATTCGGGCATTTTTCTATGACATCATCTCACCAGACGGCCCGTCGTCGTCGACGACACCGGCAGACCTGGACGACGTCAAGAAATACATTACAAGCAAACGCAGGTCCCCAGGCAAAACCGATGACCAGCGAGATGCTTGCCTGTCTACGATGCAGGAACTCGTCTTTTTTGGGGAGTGTCTCGTAGCTTCGGTTCTTGGTGTCGAGCCGGCCGATGTGCACAAGGCCACCAGGCAGTATTATTCGGATCCCTCATATGAAGAATGGAAAGCACGGCGTTATCGGCGTGTGGCGTTCGTGATTTCCAAGTGGATGGGCCAACTATACGAGGATTGCAGTTCTGCCGCCTTTGAGCTATTTCTCCACGGTATGCATCTCAATCTAAGGCCGAAGGAATCACCGCTTACCAGCCGCTTAGTCGGTACTCTGTCCAGCTTCGAGAATTCGGTAAGATCTGATGAGAACAACAAGGCCTTCTCCAGGGTGGTGCGGCCGCTGATACCAACCGAGCTGTGCGTGAAAGACGCTTCGCCTCATCCGCCTCATCTAACGTTCTACCTACCCTTCCTCGTCTGGGCCAGCATCTTCCTCAACGTAAAGGTAGACTGCTTTGATGAAGTCCGCCAAGCATTCCTGTCGGTCAAATTTGTTCACTCCGACTTCGTGCAGTGGCTCTTGTTTCTCGCCGAAGGCCGTCCTGGAGTCCTTGGCCTGGTACAGTCGGCACATGACGCTTGCTCCATTGCGAAGCCCCGTACGCATGACGCAGTCGCATCTAGCCGCACAACAACGGAAACTTTCACAGAAAGCGGCGCATCGCAAGGCTTGAACGTAGAGGTCGGCCAACACCATACCGCGGTCGCTAGTGTCCCACACGACGGAGAGCAAGAGCTCCCGGTGCTACACGATGATATCCCTCTCTCTTCCTCGCAAACAGCCGCCTTTGGACATCCCATACACTTCGATGCTTCTATGCTCGCCATCAACCATGGATTGTACTTCCCGAATGATGCGCAGGCCACAGGCGATGTAGGCACTGCCGTCGATTGCTACGGCTTGGGTCGACCGGTTGAGGGCTCAGCCTGCACCATGGACATGGGATCTCTCGGTGCCGCCGCACTGTCCTCGAATTCGGCGGGCGCGTTGGGCTGTGGTTCCGCTGTGGACTCGGCCTGGTCCATGACGAACATAGGGTCAGAATGCATAGATGGCGTCGAGCTTCGCATCGAGCTGTAAGCAAAAGGGGGTGCCGGGGTCTCTGGCCATATCGTCATAATGATCATGGTTATGCCGCACTCTACAGGGCGTATCGAAACGTTCTCCCGTAACTGATACCCTACGTGAGGACCCCATTCTACACCACGTGCCGTGTCTATATTATTTCTAGATATAAAATCAACAGTGGTGCGAAGTTCCCCGATCGGAATGAGAATATCCGTTGCACCCGGGCGAGTCGTGATAGTCTGGCCGGCCTCGAGCAACACCGCTCGTTGTCTTGATCGCACGTATTTGCACCGGAGCAGTGACTTCAGCGTGTCTCTCTCTCCGTCATTCTATTAGCCTTGCGTCTTCGTGAAGAATAGATCTACCCACACGTTGATCCAATACTAGCTTGCACGGTTCGCCAAGCGGTGGTCGCCATTCATAAACTAGGCCTCTTGCGCCTGACTGAATTCCGTGTTCATCGGTCCGCCGCCGAAAAGATTTTCCGTCGATGAGAGCGTCTTTCGACTTGATCGCGAAGCCGCGTACCTCGTCGCTCAACGTGAAGGATTCAAAGTTTTTGCCATCCATTTCGAATACGAACAGTCGGAGCAGGGCGACTTCCTTGGCCGCGACGTCGGGCGTGGAGATTCGGGTGTTTCGGCGGGGAAGAAAGTTAGCATCTGGACGGGCAGGGGCCAGTCAGGCTCAAGATGAAGTCGGGAGCGGATAAACCCTAGTCCGGCACTGACGCTCCTTAAAACAACAACGGCGGTAAGCATTACACACGAAAGCGAGGGAATCAGTGATATTATGTGCATCCCGAACCGAACGAACAGCCACTCCGAGCGTCGAGCCTCTCTACGTTGCAGGCGTCGATAATACGACGAAAAAGACGAGACGATAAGAAACAGCTTTAAACTTACTTTCAGGCCGAACCGCGTTCTACCTTGCGAGTACCCGTGGGCGAGCTCCTTCAGCGATGAGACATACTTCGCGGATCGGAAAGTAGACCAGGTCTGCTACGACCGATGGCGACACAAGTAGCCAGGCGCTTGGCGGCGGCATTGTGGCTCTGGATACCATCGATGCCTTTGACGGGGACAGACACGGTTGTTTTCGACGGGCATTCGGGCATGCGCCGGTTCCCTGAGCTTTTAATCCGTCAAGTTCCTCGACGAAGTAACCAGGACAGTCTTGTGCATACCACTCGCAAGTACGTATGGAGCGATGTGTCGAAGGAGGAGAGGTCCGTGGGACGCGAAGACTCTGTACCGGCACCGGTTATGAAGCTACGCAGATATACAACTTTAGCGATGGAAGGAAATGACTTTTTAGGTAGGATAATTCAGGCACGAAGCTACTCAGTAATGAATCTTTGCCACTGCTTAAGCTACATGAAACACCCAGGATCCGCCCCATCAGTTGCTTGCTCGGCCTTTTCCTCCCATTCAAAGGCCAGGGCTACATTGCGACATGCAAGTCACAGCACGGCACGTAAGTCACCCGTTCTTCTGCGTCCACAACAGGACCCAAAAGTTATCTTTGCTGTCTTTCCCAACCATCCTTATAACTTCTTCCAAGTCGAAAACAAAATGAAAGTCTAATGGGGGGTTAGCAGCAGTATCACCACTTTCCGTATTGTAGGTCAACCTTCGGATTCTTCCAGCTTACAACTCAATGACATCTTCCTTGCCACCAATATCACCAGACGATATGTCCGTGGACGGATCTACTCCGGACATCTTGCAGTCTCTGATGATGGTGACAAAAGCTCGGTTTTCTGGAAATCCGGCTTATGTTGATGGTATAGAATTCAAGAAGTGGATGGTGCAGTCGTATGGATGTTCGCAGATCCAGACAATTGACCGATCTTTTATGCCTGAGCCTATGTATTGAAAGCACAAGACGATGTTCAATACAAGAAAAGCCGTCGTCTGCATCACACGGCTCGATGCAATGGGCGGCCGTCAAACCTGGCCGCAGCATGTTGCAGGAGGCGTCGTGCCAACCCCTGTAATCCTGTACGCCGCCAGCGTGGGAAGATCGCCCAGCAAGACCATGAGGTCTATGTGTCTCTCCGGGAAAGGGTATTGGTTCGATTCAGGGGCCGAGGAGGAACAGCTGGGGATTGAGGTTGGCCGTTCCGTATGGAGAATGACAGCGCATAACAACGTCGACAGTGCGGCTGGTTTCCACGGGGGCTTTCACAGATACGACCATGACTTGCGTCTGGGTGGCCAACAGCTTTGAATCCTGGATAGTACAGTCGGAGTCAGTCATGACTGTTTGTCGCTTGCTTTGAACACGTCAGTAACATGACCGAGGCTCGCATTTGAGTCGCTATTCTATTTGACTAAGAAATTTACCGTATCTCTATACGAACACAGGGGTCTTTGAAGAGGTCACCTTCTAACTCGCCCGGGTTTGTAGACAGTATGAGCTCAAAGAGCACGTCAATGACTTGAAGCTATTACGATAAACAGAAATACCTAGGTTGATACCGTGGAACAAAGCAGACCCATGCTTGAAGAACTACCAAGGCCTCGTTTAGCACGGCGAAGACCTGAGGTACTTTTTACTACTACCAGCGACGTTGTCCGCCTGTCCTCGCGACTCAAGGACACCGAATACCGATACTCACATGGTTTGCCGGCCTGTGATGTGTATTGCATTGCCGCCCGTGAACGTAACCGTCCGCTGACTTCGAGCGACTGCGCATACAAAGTCGCCAAAACATCTAGTACAATCATTGGCGAGGCCTCATCATGCCCAGTCTAGAGGTAATCTACAGGGGAAATTGGCAATTGGCCTCTCATGCGGCCAGATTGTCATGATATGGAGACTTACCCTAGTCAGTGGCGCGCCGCTGATGATAGCTACTATATCATCGGAGAAAAGGCGTACTAGGTGTTTGATCAGAGACAGGTATTGAAATACCACATATTGCTGGTATCTTTAATTAATAACGATGGTCATCGTTGACAAGCTGAGCTTTGCAACAGCTGGAACATGGACGAAATGGCATGGATATTTCTTAGTCATATTTTGGGTATCTTGCAATTTCTGCATCGTTACAGGTTTTGCAAGGGCGCAAAGATTGCGATGTGAAGTCTTTAATGATGCAAATCTTGCAATGATGTCAAGTTTGCATGGCTGCAAAATCTGCACGCGTGCAAAATCTGCATGGCTGCAAAATCTGCACGCGTGCAAAATCTGCATGCGTGCAAAATTTACATGGCTGCAAAATCTGCACGCGTGCAAAATCTGCATGGCTGCAAAATCTGCATGGCTGCAAAATCTGCATGGCTGCATGGATGCAGCCTTTGTGCCGTTCCAGATCCTGCGCCGTTCCAGATGCTTCGCAGTTGCAAAATTTACACGGTTGCAAAATTTGCATGACTGCAAAGTCTGCACGGTTGCAAAATCTGCACGGTTGCAAAATCTGCACGGTTGCAAAATCTACACCACTGCAAATTCAGCAATCCAAACCACCTTCACCATGGAACCTTGGCGACTGCAGGCTGTTGCTACGCTCGAAATCAGTGAAGAGGGCCGACCCCGTCCCATGTCTAAGTTCGTCATGGATAATCGAGACAGCATCTTTAGGTTGCTCTCATTTGATGAATGCGCAGCCATTGCTCTGTATGTCAAGAAACACAGATTCGATACGCTACGCCTTGAAGGCGAAGACTCTCCTCTACAGGACGAACGTGATGTGGTGATCAAAGCGCTGGCCACGCGTGCTGTTGAGCGATTCAGCAATGATGCGATGTTGAAGGGCTTATACAAAATGACATCTCCGCTGCAACCGATGCATCGATGTCGTGTCCTGCTCGGTAAGCCTTGTTTTTAAAACATCACCACAGATTAACAACTTTCTGATTTTGTTGACGTGACAGAAGCGGCACTACACTATGCAAAGTATCTCCATAGCGAAAAAGAAAAGAAAGAATGGCAGAAACTTTGCAGCAAACAGCTGGCTACGTTGCAACCAACCGATGCGACCACCAGCGCTGAATCGCGCAAGAGGAGACCTGAAGAAGATCTCGCCGCTCATAAGCGGTCGAAGAAAAGACGAGGAGAAATTGCACAACCCTTAGCTGCAAAAATGGCGGATATCCAGGCGATCCCTAATTTCATCGGCACATTTCTCTTCGTCGGACTCACGAGATCCAACGTACGGCAAAAGGATGTTCTTGCTGCGATGACTGCAGCGTTCGAGATGCATTTTGCTTCACAAGAGTTCCAAGACTTCACCCTGCTGTTAACCGTCGACAAGAGCATCGGCGAAATTCTGCGAGAGCCGCTTTCGGGGTCACTCGATAAGTTGGAGATTTATTTGGGCCGGTGGCTTATTGACGCTGTGAGGGCTGCTAGAGATGGCGACAACCGGTATCTCTACCCACACGACAACAATGAAGACATGATACTTGAACTAGGATTAGGCTTTCAACATGGAAGAGAGATGGCTCATGTAGTTTTTCCAATGCGGTAGAATATACGCAATATCTCTGCTAAGTCTTCTTGTACCAGACACTTTGAAGAACCACCTGCTCGCCAGCTTCAACTACAACATTTCCATCCTCCGTTGTGTTGTTCAACGTCTCCAATGATGTAACCCCTTTGCGAATCCTAACATCCTCGCCGCCCGACCAATGCAACGTGTAAGAATCGTTCTGCGCCATGATGGTGTGGTAGCTTGTGAAGGTGTACCCCTTCTCCTGAAGCTTGGTCTATGTTGGGACTTAGTTAGCAAGCCCTACAATCATGTGAACGCAGTTGCGGCGGTACAAACCTCGTTCATCATCCCAAATCACCTGGAGAACAAAGCGTGCTTGATCGTGTCGATAAATGAAGACGAAGGTTGCTGAGATAGCAAATGATATATTTCGCGCCCGTCCAAAGCCGTTGTTTTATGGGCCCGTTTCGTAAGGCTTGCTGGTGTACGGGCGTTGGGCACCCATGCTTGCTACTCGTTAGCGAACCAAGTAGCTAGTCACGAGACAAGGTAAAGACACAGGATAGGCAACGTCTTGATCGTCTGCCGCCGTCTGTAACACCTACTTTTCTTTGGATTGCTGAAGGCTTCAGTAGTATAACAGGCGAATTTGAATGTTTTGCAAGATGAGGGGTTAACAATACCCCGACTTTCTCCGTAGTGAGGGGTTTTTCGGAAACGGGGCTATATATCATCCGGTCAAATATCCCGACAGCACGGAGCACCAGAGTGACAGGATGTAGGATACCCTCGCTTAGAAAAGACCCACTACATACAGTTAACACCCCGTTAACTGCATACTCCAGCCGCTTTGCCCCACAAGGGATGTGTCAGACGACAGCTTGGCAGCTAGCAATAATTTGCATATTGGTCGAGATATCGTTGTTGTTGTTGTTGTTGTGGATGTTGACACATCTTTCTAATCTTAAACAAGAAACAGAAAGGTTTTCAAGACCTCAATGCCTATATCTCTCATCGCAATAGGGAATTGAGCATGGGTTGGATGCATGACTCGAATATGCAATGTCCAGGTCTGACAAGATGGATGCCACTCGTTTATATAGGTCTGCTATGGGCCCGGCAGCTTACTCTAAGCATTTCAACCACATTCAAGACGGTGCCTTGACAACATGACAGGCGTGCTAGACACATTCGAAGACAAAGCCGCCCACAGTTCCCAACGCCAGCCTTCCGAAGAAGGGCCTTCCGAAGAAGGAAGAAAGACGCTGGTCAATCGCCAAATGCGTAACCTCTACCGACATCGTCTCGGAAGCCATCAAGAAGGCACCTGAATCATACACAAGTATCGATCGTGTTGCAGAGAATGGACAGGTCAAGCCAGAACTCACATAGCTCAGTATTAATGATGAAATAGGCACTAGAAAACATCTCTGATTCAATTTTAGCTCGAGGCCGATTACATAGCTTTTGCTCTTACACCCTCGTCGATAGTCGCGGAAGTTCTGGACACCCCTAACGCGAAGAAATTTGTCTGCGACATCTATAACTAGGTGTTGCAAAATTTTTCATAAGAGCACTTAACTTGATTCCCATGAACGTGTGCATACGGGGGAGAAGCCATACGTGAGTATTCAGTGAATGGAGGCGGCTTGAGAGGCGCTAACAACTTTTAGCCATAGTATTTACGCAGCGCGGTGGGCCATTGCAACAAGAAGTTCAAGCAGAGAGAAAATTCAAGTTCAGTGACTCAATTTTGTATAGACTACTCAGCTAACATATCGCATCGCAGAATCATCTCAACAAGCACCACGAGTAGAATCTGGCGGAGTTAAACCGCTTGATAATCTCCGCCTGCGATGTTGATGACTTGTCTGAAGACCGACGTGTAATACGCCCTTACTTCGCGGGCATATCTAAGAATAGGATCAAGGATATCAAGGGTCGCGGCAAAGACCGCGAAGACTAGAACGCCACCTTCCTATCGACATATCGAACAGTTCCCTATATCTGCCAGCCTGGCAGCATACAGCTTGGAGAAAGCTTGTTCAAACAGAGCAGCTGCAGCGCTACTGTTCACGGGGCTACTACAATTTTGACCACAAAGACATGGCCTTGTTGTCGAATGAAAGCAGCGATAGCCACAATATGGCTTTCGCGAGCCACGACAGCTTGTATTGGCAGACATCTTACGCGATGCACGCACAATGGGTTTGTATGCTTGCATTGGTCGGCTTCGAAGACTGTCTGGCTGTTTTGTGCCATAACGGCTGCCAATTGCTCTGGACGTCTGGATCGGATCGCAGGATGGCAGGACACGGATGCAGGGCCACGAACAGTGAGAAGCTAGAGTCAAGTTTATTCCCATATTAGAATACAGTTCTTCCTACCTTCAATGTAGCCTGTGATGTGACCACAGCCCCAAGGACGCAGAGTAACGTACGTTTGTTGACATTACGTATGAAATGCACCTCCAGCCCCCTTCAACCCCCGCATCGATAGCCGGGTGTTCCCTGCGATGATGTCGAGCGAGTTGGAAAGTACTCCATAGAGCAACATCCATCGTCCTTGGCGCGCTTTTCACCGCCGCTTGGTGGCCGAAAATCTTGGTTGAATGGTGTTGGCTAAGGTGGCCGATCGTCGTGTCGGATATTGTGCTCTATGCAGCTCACTGTCTGCGGGCTGGAGTCCGGTCTGAGACCCTGGAGGGCTGATTACTTCCAAGGTTTATGCAAGGGCCGCCAGCGCTGTCACTAGCCAGCCCCAAAAGTCCGTGCCTCGGGTACGGATGGTCGTAGCTCGAACAAGTTGTGGACACCAGGCGGCTCCCTCACGCCCCTGCTGAACTACACCCTATGGCGTCTTTCGAGCCAGAAGTATCGCGCCGTTTTGTTGCGCTGAGCTTGTGGCCACCCCCGGGGCCCCACCGAGTCCTTTCCCGCCAGGGACACCAGACGGTACAAGCCGCAACGTCCGGGCCTCGATCAGAGGGGGCAGACGGACGAGTCAGCGCACAGTCGTCCACTAACCGGATCAGGATGTCGTTCGCGGGCCAATCACATCTGCCGCAGCCAACTTCATCACCTCATTATACACTAGACTGGAGGTGCTCGACGCGATGGGGAAGACGGGTTTCGATGGCTGAAGGGGGACTGCCGATGCTCTTAGAGGCGCCGAGGGTTCTCGGGGACGCATAAGTTTCCGATGTAGATAGGGCATGAGCCAGGCCATTGTCCCGAGAGACTAACGTACAAGGCATGGGGGCTTCTTCTCTCAACTCGCGTAGTGCTCAGTTGGATTTGTGCTTTCCAGCGTCAGCATCGCCCGGAGAGCATTACAGCCAGTGCTGCCATGGTAGGAGCATACGGTCTAGAGGAACCATTAGATCTTCCGTAGCATGCACGTATGTCAGGAGTGGGTGCAATGTTCTTGACGAAAAACCCTCGTTTGTTCCTGATTGACCCGGGGCATGGCAAGATTATAGGAGCCGATCCGTGGTAGGGATCTCGAGACAGGAAATGCTCGTATTGCCAATTCTCCAACAACGCCGCCGCCGCCACCAAAGTAAAGTTTAATCCCCCCCGTCAGGAGATATGTCTCAGGACTTCAATCACACTGCACTGAGTGTAAGGCCGGCCGTCCTCCGAGTACCGTTCCTGCCGGGGTTTATAAGACGTGACGGTCCCCGAGTTCTCCACGTTGGCAGTGGTCGACTATCTGAAGAATCCATTGAAATTGAGTCAACAACACGAACATCATGTCTGAGCCCAGCTTTACCTCTGCGAACACCGTCGCTCCAGCGGCCACCGGGAACCTGGTCTACCCTCACTACGTTGTGTTTGGTGTTGGCTATGGCGTTTCCACTCTCCTCGTTCTTTTGCGGCTTTACCACAGGAACCATAATGGAAATCTCAAGCTAAGCGACAGTAAGTGATCGCGCAGCCGAAGGATGTATAGCAGAAAAGCATAACTGACGTACTTTACCCAGTGTTGGCGGCCTTCTCCTGGGTAAGTAAGAGATAGGAGTTCACGTTCATCATATCAAGGGCTGATTCCGGCACACCAGGCTTTTTCGTCCGTTATGCAGATCCTGATGATAGGCAAGTATACCCCCTTAGTGACAGGGCGAAGAAAAAGTGCTAACAAGGCCGACGTAGTCGCGATATCCATGGGTACCATGTGCTTCCCGCGAGCATCCATTCCAGACGATCGAT
>NW_026850025.1:0-13360 GCF_030869225.1 Colletotrichum abscissum | reverse complement strand
GCATAGGAGGGAAATTTTGAAGCACGATACTGCCCAAGTTTCTCAATGGCCCGTTCCGTTGATCTCTGATGTGCTAAATCGCCTCCCTATCGGCTTTACGCTCAAGAAGAAAAAGACTCCAACATCGAATCGTATTCGCGAGGGGAAGAGATTGGATCAGCTCGCAGAGACGGTGGATCCTATTGAAAAGAGAGCTTTGAAAGAACCTGTGGCTGCTCGTCGAATGCCAGAGGCTGCTGGAGCCAAACGCGAAGCAGCTACTATTTTTGATTGCGGCTGGTGTTATGGCGAGTTCGCTCTCAATCGTATGGTCTGCTGCGAAAATGGGAACCACGTGAGAATATGGTGCCCCCTTCTTTCAGACTATTGCTGAGCCATCCAAGTTCTTCTGTGTCGATTGTGCACGCCGCAACGCCGAAACGGTGGTTGGCCTCTCCAAATTCGAATTCACCTGCATGTCCACGGATGGATGCGATGCTGGATTCGCCCATCAAGGATGTGCCAGATTCTTTGACGATCGACTCAACCAAGCCCTGGATCGCATCGAATTCGAGGCTGATCTCCGAATGGCTGGCATCGACGGCTTGGCGACTTGTCCTTTCTGCCCTTATGCCGCCTAGTATCCATCGGTCGATATCAACAAGAGTTCAAATGCGAGAACCCCGACTGCCACGTGGTCAGCTGCCGGCTTTGCGGAGAAGAAACACATATACCTACAACTTGTGCAGAAGCTGCTACTGAAAACAGCACGGAAGGTGGTCGCCGTCAGATTGAGGAGGCCATGTCCACTGCGCTCATCCGCAAATGCAACAAATGTAAGTATCCTTGCGTACTCGGCAACGGGACTAAGACAACTCATCAGATTACACCTGATGCTGACATCTGACATGACGTAGGCGGCACGGCTTTTGTCACAGAATCAGGGTGCAACAAAATGACCTGTACCAAGCGTAGGTGTAAAAATGTCCAGTGCCGAGTCGTGCGACTATGCCCACTTTGACGACAAGTCAAGAGGTGGACGGAAGGGCAATTGCCCCCTCTTCGACGACGTCGAAACACGCCACAATAAGGAAGTGCAACAGGCCGAGGCAAAAGCCCACCAGAAGATTCTCGAGCACAAGGCCAATTCGGCACCAACGGTGCCCAAGAAGAATCGCTCAAAAATGCGGGCTGTCTAGCAACGGTTGGATGCAGAAGCCGTGATGTTTGCACGCCCAGCCAGTTCAACATGGTGTCTGTGTGGGAATTTGGTGTACTCGTGCGCTGACGAGATTTCGCTGCCCTCCTCACCGGTGTCGCCCATGTTCGTGACGTGGACGGTGTCGCGCCACTATGACTGAATCGGTTTGGTGTATCAAACTCACAGGTGTCGCTGACCGGGCTATCAATTATCTATGAAAAGGCGAATCATTCGTGGCAAGCACAAGAAGCGCAGATGAAGCAGTGGACAATGGCAAAATTGCTTCCTTTCGCCTTGTCTCAGCTGCCAGTCCCTCCCTACTCCAAGAGTACATTCCTACTGACACATGAGTCGGCACACGTTGCGGTGTACTCAGATGGTTTGCTCGACAAGTGAACCGCTGTGGGTGTATCAGGTTCTCTGTGTGCTACAGTTCTTGACATACTAGATCAGGGACGTTTCCTAGCCTTGGCTCCAGCAGTGTCACGCTCGTGAAAAAGTCAACGCAGTGAATTTTCCCCACTTGATTCTAGTTTCGCAGTCTGCGAATCAGGATGCTGAAACGTATGGAGACCGGAAGCTGTGGTTGATTCCGTTAAATGTCCGGAGACGTCGTACATCAAGTGCCACGATAATCAAGAAAAGTCGTCCAGGTCTGCAAGTTGGTAGCCCATCTCATCATCAGCTGTCTGCCCCTCTTCGAGAACATGGTAATTGCGGACTAGCCATTCGTGGGATCAGACTCCTGCGCAAGCCACCGCCATGCCTCGTTCTGGTTGTTTGCCCTGGGAAGAGAGCATCATTCGTGTGAACGGCATCAATGACGAATGGTTTTTGTCAAATCTTCCAGTCAAAGTGACGCCCCTCGTTACGGTGGGGCAGGCGTGCGAGCATCAACGAACATTCCCTCATGTATTCGCGAATAGAAATGTGGGTTCGCCTATTTTCTCTTATAAACGATTCCCGGCGACAAGTTGCGTCGGGCTGGTTTTGAAGGCCTTGCACGGGTTTGCCTGATGTCCCAATTTGCTTGTAAATCATCTCAGCTTCGTGTTCATTGGCGCTACGGATCGATTTGATGCATTCCTTGTAGGAGGCATTTTCGGCTTCCCGTTGCTCGACTTCCTGCTTCTGCGCCGCTATTGTGTCACCATCTGGGATCGAGTGGCAGTGAGGGTTGGCAGTCTCATTTGGGTTGGACTCAAAGCCTGGTCGTTGCTGCTCGACATGAAGAAGATTGTGGCCTTACAAAACCTAATGTTAGACCTTCTCCTAGGGGAATGGCCAGATGATGAGCGGCTCGGGGACGTGCCTGGTTGCATGACTGCCCTCCGAGCGTGGAAGGGGCGAGTTTGCCTTTCACTCGAGGTCCCATGTTGATGAGTCGACTCGGTTCATTGATCGATTACGGAGCAGTTGGTTGATACAAGTCCGTCATAGGCGGCACAATACCCAAACGACAGGGTGGATTGACTGTATCTGAAGGATGGATGACTGGTTTCTCGAATTTTCGTGGTTTTCCGGAGCAGGAAATATCCTGGGAACACTGCCTGCTGGGCCTGACGCCAACGTTGGCCCACCTGCTCTGCTGGTCCGGCTGGGAGGCTTGCTTTTCAAATCACCGGATGTCCCCCGACCGGTCAAGAACAGCCATGTTAGGCCTGGACTGCGCATCCCAGTGGCCGTTTGTGGGGTTCCTCTTGAGACGGTTCAGGCCTGAGGGACCCTCACACAACGAAGGAGGATGCTGCAAGGAGCTCTCAGAGACCTTGCTAGCCCGGAGGAAGGACAAGTCATCGAATGATCGAACGTAAATTGCGTCAAGTGCGGGATGTCTTCGAAGTTCACCCGCATTATCACGTTCCCAGCGGTGATCACGGCATGGCTCCTACGGATACACCGACAATGAATTACTAGCGTGGCCTGAAGGGCGGCCCTGTGCCAGGCCCCGGAACAGGGAACGATCCCTTGTCGACTTCACGGAGCCTAACAACCTCCCGAAAGTATCGATTCACTTCCATGCAGGTCCTGGCGGCCGTAGTCGCCCGGCGGTGTTCATTACAATGTGCGGTTGACGCAGGGAGAAGGAAGGAGACAAGCTTCCCGGGATCAAGCACTCTCCAAGACAGGCAGTGGTTTCGCGTGTTTCCCGCCGGGCGACACTTGACAGGTCAACTAGAGCGGAGCTGCACGGAAGAGGTAGCTGACCTGGGGAAGATGAATCACTCACGGGCTGTAAAGAAGCCGCCGGACCCTGGCAGGCTCGTTCCGGCGGAGAGCAGGGAAGGGGACCTGACAGGGATTGGTGCGTCGTTGGCAAACAACCACATGATTAGGTGCGATCTGGCTTGCTAGGCAATGTGTGATTGGTGGCCTGCCACGCGCAGCGGCCCCTGTTGCTGTTGCGGCGCCAAAGCCACCCGATTCGGGGTGCTTGGAAGGCGAGCAGGCGGTACCGGCACCCTTGTCCGTGGAAAGTCGGGGGCGTGTCGCGACTTCCAGGCTCAGTGTTACGTACACTGTACTTGGTTGTGTGTTTAAGGACGCCCCACTTGACTTGCAGCAAAGGGATTGACCCCAGCACACACCGGCTCTACGATGCCCCATTTCGGCGTAGTTTATGGGTGCACTGTGGTACTCCCCTTGGCGTACCCGCTCCAGCTCTTTCTTTGCCTGTTTTGACCCGTAAATTCAACCTTGTCTATGCTGCGTACATCAAGAGGTAGACCGTTCGAATAAACCGGCTCTGGGGCAGAAATCGTAGCAATCTTCGGCTTCTCCAAGATTTCAGATCATGGAACAGCGCCAGGACCTGAATCATCGCTGGGTAGCCCGTGTGTTTATGATCATCGACGGCTGTATCCGGCAGCTCAGCCTCCCAATAAAGTTGACCATGGCCCTCACGCATTGAACGTCTTTGCTTCCTTCGCCTGCGGGACATTGCCCCATTTGCTCACCGACTGTGTCAATGGACCCCAGCTGTATCACAACTGGCTTCCATCGCAACACACATTGCGCCGGTTGAAATTGAAGCAACAAGGGCCAAGAAGACCAACAATGGATGGAATGCCAGATGCAGGCGCATGTGAGTTCGGGGCAGGCTTGCCAACAAGTGCTAGCCTCTATCGATCCCTGGTGACTAACCATGCCGCGCGCGGCCTCGGAGCATGGATGGAGCATGGATCCAGATGCTGATGAGTATTATTTCCTATCACCCTTAACCTTTCACCTTTAGCTGCCGGCTCCACGAAGCGCCTGTATGCCCTTGCCCTTGTCTGTAGTCCTGGCCTTGACGGGCGAACATGGTTCCTCGCAGGTGGCTGAGCTTCCCTGTATCCGACCTAGACTCACCAACAATTCCCCAACCAGGAGCCCCTTGAACAAACACACTACTCTTGTAGACAGTCGGTGAATGTATCATCTCATCAGACGGCCGTGTCTCTATTACCAGCCCAGAAGCAAGCCTGAAGGCTTCTCCCCCACTACACAGCAACGCCAGTCGAACACTGGCCAGAGTCCAGACCTACTTCCCGAAGTGTTCGGCCGTCGTTTGGATACACGGCTTTGAGGCGATGACTTGATCAGCCGAGCCTTGGCTGCGACCCGAGATAGTCTTACGTTTTCTTTTGGACCGCTACCGACCGTGGAGCGTCTCATTAGCCTTGTAGAGCGATGGCGACAAAGTCGTCGAAAGATGGGACATTCAGCGACACATGCGGCGATTTCGAGTCGGATGTGCGCAGGAAGAACGAATCTTGAAATACGGGGGTAGGTAAATGGACACACAGTAGTCAAGGTGAGCCGCCTGCTGCTCCCCAACCTTTCCGTGATAACTCGCCTTTGCCAGGACAACTTCGTCAACGACCCTGTAACTCCAACAAGTACTGCCATCCAAGAAACTACATCTTGGCGAGCATACTACCCCTACGCGACTAAAGCCATGCACGCCGCCTGAACATCGTTATTTCGGCTGCATTGGCAACCTCTTGGACTAATGCAGCGGAGCCTGGCATGTACTGGGACAACAAAGTCGGTGAATAGATGACGTGGAGTTTTTTTACGCAGGTCAAAGAACCCAATTCCTACAGCGATGTGCGATGAACACAGGCCAAACCAGACACCTTCTTACTGCCCAATCCTTTAAAGCCCGTAGAGATCCCGCCGAAGTATCTCAAGTTTAAAGACCCATCATCTCGCAAATCATTTGGCATTTGGCTTGACCCACAAAACCGCCGAAATAAGCCAGACACATGGAGGATGTCTTATCCAAGTATCCTCCCGACGAGGACCTCATCCAGAGGATGGAAAAGGAGATTCAGGCTAGGTAAGCACACTACGTGAAATAGCGCTCTTCAGGAGTGGCTCAGTTAATGCCACTCTAGAGAAACGTCAGAGCCCATCCCTTGTCTGATTCTGGACGTAAAACTTGCACTCAATGCTCGAGACTGGTACGGCATGCAGTACGTTGCGGTCGGGTTCCGCCGCGAGGGGGAACCAAAGTTTTGTGCCTGGACGTATATCATTGTTGCCAGAGGCACGCTATCAGATTTCGGCCGCGGGAATGATGTAACGCTTGGTATCACCAATCAATTAGGCTTCGCTCTCAAAAACACCGTAGTCCCAGGCGGAAAGGAGCACGCTCGGCTCCTTCTGCAGGAAGTCATCGACAAAGCCAGCAACAGGTCACTCGTCCTCGAAGCTCGCATGAACCTCGGCTATTATCACATGGATCGTGTCGATTATCAGAAAGCCAGACAGGAGTTCGAAATGGTGTTGAGACTTTTAGACAACTCGACATCAGCGCTTTACGACACCAAGCTAGCTCTTGCCAAAATCTCGACAGGAGAAAAACGTTTTGATGAAGCCGCGAAGTCATTCAAATCGTTGTTGAGGGACTCCAGGAGCTTGGTTGGGGAAGAAAAGGTCTTCCGACTTGCGGTCTTGGCTGCGTACCTTGAGTTTCTTGACGCCAAGGGAGGACAGGCCGGGGATAGTCAGGTCGGCTGGTTCAAGGTATTGACCTCGTACTTCCCTTTTAGTCACATTATGAGAGAAGCGGATGTGAAGGTCGATGATTGCCTCGGCCAGCAGCTCGACTCGGCAAAAGCAATCCGTCGAGTCTTGGAGTTGCGGGACACATACGTGACCATTTCCTGTGCAAAGTCTCGGGCCGAACATCTTACCGCTCAGTCAATTCGGAGGTACAATGCTGTAATGCAGGAACTGCGACGAGATCTGGAAGTCTCGAGGGAAACGAAACAGACTTCCGAATTCTCTGACATATTGACAGCAATTACGGAAGAATTTGTCGAGTTTGTTTAGATACGTGATCTCCAACTTACTCCTCAAATGTAGAGATTCCTTTTGTGCCTGGAAGATTCCCTTAGGCAAAATATGCACAAATAGCTATCATTAGTCGAGAGAATAGAATGTTGTATGCAACATTGTATGTGCCATCGTCTTCCCTTGCTCTTGCATCGCCGACTTGAATGTCCTAGTTCCGTCCTCCATCATACGACCACATGGCCAAGAACACCATCCTATTGAATCTTAAGCTAAAGAGTAGAACACGAACGACCCACGGGAGAACGAGCGATGGTGACCTAGGAGAATAGGCTGCGTGATTTCTCATCTTCTCAGCCGGTGATTAGGGAACGCTTTACTTATCTGTTGTGTCTTGCCAGCCGCCCACCTCAAAAGACGGACTTGCTTGTCACCACGCCATTCCAGCCCCTCGTTTCCATCCTATCAACTGCGGAATGACGGTTCACTACTTGCCATGGTAGTTCGTGTCCGACACGTCCGCGGTCTACCCGAAGCTATGGAGGAGTGTACTCATCGCGGGCTGCAACCAGATCCTTGATTGGACGGATCGGAAGCTTGTCATTTTGCATCTACAAATATTGCCATTGTCTTTCGTCACATGCCCATGGATCCATCTCTGCTTCAGCTAAATCCATAGCTCCATGCGCGCCTAGGTAAACAGTAAGACCTCCATAGTCCCGGTCGAACCCGCGCAAGCCAAACAATTAATAAGATTCTGTCGGCGTGGTGGCAACTTGCTCCCGGGTTTCCATCTCGCGACAGTGGCACTAGTGGCACCAGCCGTGCGATATATCAACTGTTGGGGAGAAATCGGGAGATGCTCATTCGTGTTGCAACAGCCGCTCTCAGGGGATTGCTCCGGGTTCGCAACGTCCTCGAAGATATGGCGGCGGTTCCGCACTGTATCGGCAGGAGAATTCTTCTGCTCGGTCATCCCAATCGCGATCATGTTTTGTCGTGTAATCTGGGGGGAAGGGCGGCTTGGCCGCTGTTGCTGACAGATGCAGAGATAGGCTGAGCAGCGGTCCGTGGCACCTCGGTGATGATATTCAAGGGCGACGAGCGGCTATTATGCTTCACCATGAACGGAGCATCGCCGGGATCATGGAGAGAGATTGCCAAGGTAAGCGGGGCCGGGCGGGTGGTACGAAACATGAACATGGTCTAACTCCACAATCGCGAGATGGCTCACTTTTCAGGGCCTGCCCTCCCTCAGCGCACCGGCACTATCGTTATGCGTCAGTCCAGGCCGATAAAACTGCTTCTCAAACGACTTACGCATGTCCAGACGGATGCCTTCGGTGTTTAGGCTCTAGACTCTGGGGTTGTCCAAGTGGCAGGGCGGACAACTGGTCGACCATTTGACATTATGCCTCCCAAGGGTGTTGTCCGACACGGTGTTCATGCGGCCTCATACGTAGAGGAAATCGCAGCGTCATTGAGGGTTCTGGCCAGTAAGTCAATTAGGCCATGTTATTCTCATTTTGATTGAACTAGGGCCCGCTGCTTTCAAGGGTAAAGGTCCATTACCTTTATTACGAAAAACCTCTAGAATATGGTCCGCTTTTGCGCTTGAAGGAACTCTTGCATGATCCTCAGTATGGAGATCTCGGGTTGTAATTTGCTTTTCCTCATACCACCACGAGGCATCCTTTGTCCCATAGGTGCAGGTTGATGTCAGCATTCGAGCACCAGAAGGCGCCGGGCCAGCCGCACTGTCTCTATCTTAGGCTTACTGCCCAGCCGGTAGTCAGGCCAGCGAAATGTGACAAACAATATTGAAAAAGGTGTATATTTCTAATTGCTACTTCGTGTAGGTGATGCGGCGGCGTTCTACGAATGCTCGATGGAACGCTACAAATCGCCACAGACGACCGATACTGCCACCTAGTCAGAGTAGAAGCCGATGCCACAGTTGGTGATGAGGTTTGTGGACTTGGTTCTGAAGGGTTTTATTTGACACTGGCCACACCTGGGTGTTTTACAGTGTGCGCAGGCTTTATCCTGGGTACCCATGCCCCCATGGCTGCATTGACACTGTCGTGATGTCAGACCAATTGCCAGCTGCGCAAGTTGAGGTTCACCCACGCAATACCACAGGATCTTCACTCCGGCCTTACCAGCCCATGTCTGCGGGTGAGAAGGCAGTTCGAGGTCTTGTCTGGTGACCACTGCACCACCGAGGAGAACCGATTAGCGTGGTTCTCTCCCATATCAAGCAAGAACTGTGTACCTCTATGTAGTTGATCTTGAAAACAGGGGACGTTCATCTTCGTAGGAATCGTTGTGTGGACGGGGGGAAGACTTGATTCTTGCAGCTTGGACAGTCTAGAAAGATTGGGTTCGATTTGGATGGCTCTGGGTCTTGTAATCAATTATACCATTCCACGTTACATTGAAATGAGTCCTTTAAGTCATTACCGGTACGCTCACAGCTATACTTTGTCTGTCAATAGTGTGCCACACCGCATGTAGGCCACGACACTGCATGTTTGAGACATAAAAAGCCACTGGTCACTCGTCTTGGTGACGTTCGCCTACACTGCGCCGTTGCTCATTTACGTGGCGGAGATTGACCGCCAGGCAATAACTGACACAGCCACAGGATTGCAAAGCAGGATAAGCATGTGTTAGCCTCAGATTTATTTTTCCATCACTGAAGGCTGAAGGCTCGCTTACGAACTCACCTCATACAGCGTGGCCGAATCCAAGACGTTAACCTGAAAATGGTGATCTGCCATTGATGTTTGTGTCAAGCACTCAGACCGTTGATAAGCGGTGCTGGCTGCTTCGTTGGTCATTTGGATCGCCCAGCCTGAACGGCTCGATGTTCCCGTCAGTCTTCTGGAGCCTGGTCATAGGTTACGCCTGCACCGCTAGCATGGATCATGAAGCCTGTCGCATACCACAGCGGACCAAACCTCGATGGATGGTCTCTCTTAACACAGTCCTGGCCCTGAAATTTCCTGCGCACTGCACGACCACGGTCGAGGCCTTCTACTGCATATGAGTCCTGGCCATTCACGCCTGAGTGACGAAAGCTTACCGAGATGATCTCCGGTGAATCTAGGAGGCAGCGAAAGAGCGCCTGCCACGAATGGGATGCTCTACCGCAGGGTTAATGTGGACTTCACGCTACCAAGTGCGTCTAAGTGGCCACGTAGGTGCAGTCTGTAACACGCGACGCGCTGGCATTGTTTCCCAAACCGGGCAGCAGTGCGGCTCAGATGAGTCAGATAGCGGGCGCACTGCGAGTATAACCATGATCACGAGCCATTTTCTTTGCTTCGTAGCCTGGTGCCGCCCTCTTCCTGTCTGTTGAACTTGTTCTGGGCTTCCATGTGTGGACGCTGCAAACACACATTGCCTCGCCATTCAGACTGTCGAAAACACCAATAGGTCGTAAGAGATCGTTTTTTCCTGTCTCACGCCTGGACTCCATTACACCCGGGTCTTCGCAATATTTCACTTGCTTCACTTCACGATCGGCAGCGATGGTGTCCAGCACAACAACCGTTGAACTTATCACGGATCGCCTCGAAAAACCTTTGCGCGATAAGCGGGATTATCGTGTCATTCGACTATCCAACGAGCTTGAAGTTCTTCTAGCTCATGATTCAGACACAGACAATGCTAGCGCCTCCCTTGATGTCCATGTTGGGAGTTTCAGTGACGAAGAGGATATGCCTGGCATGGCTCACGCCGTGGAGCATGTATGGAGCCGAAACATCGGAATCCTGGACACGCTAACGATAATTGACTGACGCCTGCTTTCACAGCTACTGTCCAAGGGCACCGAGAAGTTCCCTGCGGAAAAGGAATTCTCTGAGTATCTGAGCGTTAACAATGGCTTCGCAAACGCTCATACGACGCCAACATCTACAAACTACTTTTTTCAAGTGGCAGCAAAGCCTGGAAATGATAAGGAGCCGTCTGCAATAAACCCCTCGCCCCTCAAAGAGGCTCTCCGCTGCTTTGTCGAATTTTTCATAGCGCCCCTCTTTCTCAAAGATACCATCGACCGAGAGTTGCAGGCTGTCCACTCTGAGCATCAAAAGAACACGCAATTAGATTCTTGGCGGTTGAAACAGGTCGAGAAAAGCCTCTCCAATCACAAGCATCCTTACCATCGTTTCGCTACCGGCAATATTGATGTTCTTCAGACTCGACCAGAGGCCAAGGGCATTGATGTCCGAGATCGATTAGTCGCTTTCTGGAACGGGCATTACTCGGCGAATTCGATGAAGTTAGTAGTATTGGGACGGGAGCCCCTGGACGTGTTGGAGAACTGGGTCGCAGAAATGTTCTCTGGCATTCAGAACAAGAGTTTGGTCCCCAAACGGTGGAAGGAAGAGGTCCCCTATCGCGAAAGTGAGCTCGGTGTACAGGTATTCGCTAAGCCCATCATGAACCTGCGCGAATTGAGGTTGCGCTTTCCGTTTCCCGAGCATAGACAGACGTGCACTTCGCAGCCTGATCGGTACATCAGCCATTTGATCAGCCATGGGGGACCAGGGAGCATAACGGCCTACCTTAAAGAGAAGGGATGGTCCAATGGTTCATACGCGTATGCGGAATCTGTGTGTGATGGCACACCTGATATCTTCCATTGCGACATACGTCTGACTGAGGAGGTGAACTCGTAACCCCATGCTTACATCCTAGAACTCAAGGCTCACATTCATCACAGGGCATCAAGAATTACAAGCATGTGGTTCTCGTCTTTTTCCGATATGTTTCACTCCTCCGGGAGTCACCCCCTCAGGAGTGGATCTTTGATGAGATCAAGAGTATGGCCGACGTCAACTTCAAGTACCCAGAAAAGACAAACGAGGCAACCTTTGCTCGTACAATCAGTGCACTCATGCAGGAGCCTACGCCGCGCGAGTGGTTGCTCAGCGGCCATTCCCTACTGCGCACCTTTGACGGTGGCCTCATCGAAGAGTGTCTAGCATGCTTAAGGCCAGACAACTTCCGCATGACGATTGTGTCACAAGAGTTGCCTGAAGGCTACGACCAAGAGGAGAGCTGGAAGCAGGAAAGGTGGTATGGAGTTGAATTCTTTTGGGAGAAGATTCCTGATGACTTCATGAAGGACATCAAGGAGGCTGCGTCATGCACAGGTCCCGAACGAACCAGCAATCTTCATTTTCCCCGCCGCAACAACTTGATTCCCGTCATCATCGACCTCGACAAGGAAAAGCGCTCCGGGTCCTCCACGCCACCAAGACTCATTCGGAACGAATCCACTATGCGGGTATGGTGGAAGGAGAGTGACTTTTTTAACGAGCCCAAAGCCACGTTTACGATCAAATGCTGGCATCCGGATATTTATTCGACCCCCCAAGATGCTGTCACAAGTGAACTCTTCGTCAATCTCATGATAGACCATTTGTACACAGAATACTTTCACGCCACGCTTGCAGGTCTTCGATTTGGCATTGACCGTTCCAGCCACGGGCTGCTACTCAGCATCTCTGGGTATGAGGCGAAACTCAAAAGTCTCTTGAAGCACGTTCTCGACGCTGTGAGTCGTCTAGAGTTTTCTGAGACGAGATTTGACATGACCAAACAGGATCTAATCCTAGGGTACCAAAATGGCGAGCTAGACAAGCCCCATGAGCAGATTTGGTACCTTACGGGCTGCCTCAATTCCGAACCCTGGCATGCCGTTGAAACGCTTCGGGAGAATGTGGCGAGCGTTACCATCGACGACGTTCGCCATTTCCGGAAGAAGCTTCTGGCGCCAATGCATCTTGAGATCTACGCACATGGCGATCTGCAGATATGTGAGGCTCATCGCCTGGCAGACCTGGTTGCGGCGACTTTGAGGCCGCCGAAAACACTCGAAACACAGCGGCCTGTCTCTCAATCCCTGATCATACCCAAGGGATCGGAGTTCCTTTATGAGAAGACGCTGAAGGACCCGGACAACGTCAACCACTGTATCGAAATGTTTCTATACGTCGGTGATAACAGCG
Organism: Colletotrichum abscissum; assembly: GCF_030869225.1. Taxonomy (NCBI): domain Eukaryota; kingdom Fungi; phylum Ascomycota; class Sordariomycetes; order Glomerellales; family Glomerellaceae; genus Colletotrichum; species Colletotrichum abscissum. The sequence continues at coordinate 874 of NW_026850025.1, read as the reverse complement.
ACCGATCGAAGAGGGCCAAGGCGATGCTCTTACATCAGATGGTACGAGGACCCGCATTCGACCGGCTACGAACCAAGGAGCAGTTGGGATATGTGGTCGACAGCGACTTCCGAAGTTTCTTTTCTACCTGCGGTATAAGCTTTAAGATTCAGAGCCAGCAGAGACCGGCCTATCTCGAGTCAAAAATCGAGGGATTCTTAAGCTCGTTCTCTAAGAGCCTGCGCGGCATGTCCAAGACCGACTTTCACAACCACAAGCGAAGTTTGATTCTTAGATGCCTTCAAAAGCCTAGGAATTTCGCACAAGAGAGCGAGAAAATTTGGGGACAAATCGAGAACGGGTATTATGACTTTGAAGGCGGTGAGTAATTATACTTCTTCACGTCACGCCTGATTGAGAGCTCATTGATTTCCAGGTCGCAAAGACGCGGAGTGCATTAAGACGTTCACTCAGGATGACATCGTCGAATTCTGTCGGCAACACATGAAGCCAGGGTCTCTGACACGAGGGAAGCTTTCGGTCCACCTTCTTGCACGAGCAGACGGTTCGGAGAAGACAAAACTCGATATGTCTACCACGTCAAACTCAACCCGCTTCACTGATATTGACTGCTTCAAGAAGGATTTATCCGCCATGCCATTGACTCCCATGAATCCCCCCGAGGCGTTCATGGAATGACGAGTCGGTAACGTTCCGGGATGGTACGATACTTATGCTTTCAGTTTAGAATGATACATTTAGCAACATTTGGAGCTAGCGACCATTTCAGGGCATACGAATTGAGTCGTAGTGAATCTTTTTCTAGCGCCGGCAGAGTGAGCCCCACTATCTCCATCGCCAGATCAGCGAACATGTGTCCTAGGGTTCTACCGAG
>NW_026850024.1:0-14037 GCF_030869225.1 Colletotrichum abscissum | reverse complement strand
ATTTTCGATGTGTCCCACATCCCACCCAGCTGACGTACATGGTCGCAGAAGAAACCCCAAGGCGTCTTTTTCTATTGCTGACTGCGCACAGCGTCCAAGCCATCTGTATTCTTCATCTCTTGGCCAACTCCCGATCGGTATCTGAGATCAAATGTTAAACTTCTTTCCAAGCACCGATGGTAGTGATGCAATTCATACCTTGTAGTCGAACTCCTGGATGTCGCTGAAGTGTGCCTCTTCCAGAGCCCGTCTTTGTATGCCCTCTTGTACTACAGAGAACGTCTGTCCAATCTGGGCCCCATATTCTTGGAAGACTCCGTGCCACTGATTCCAGGCACTTCTCTGGTCCACCGTGCCGTCGTCGCTCTCGATGAGAAATGATGGCTCCGAACTTTCCAGAATCCCATCTTCTTTCAGGCAGCGATAGGCTTCACCCACTAAAAATTCCCAATCACGAACGGATCCAGTCAGGAACCGCATGTTGATGTAGTCGAGAGAATTGTCTTTGAATGTCCACGGTTCGTTGAAGTCATCGATTTGGCTGAAAGAGAAGTCAGCATTGTCATGCAAAAAGGAGCCCTCGCAAATTCCAATTGGTGATGTCAAGGAGCAGGCTGCACTGACAACTCTACGTTCGGCGGAACATATTGAGGCTGAATCGGTGATAGGTCGATTCCAACCACGAGGGCGTGTGGATGAGTTTCGCCAACTTCGCTGAGGTACGAATGTCAGCATTACTTCCTCGACGCTTTTGATGTGTACGACCATACATAGCCCACGCGCCTGTCCCAGTCCCAACATCTAAGATTTTCTGTGAAGTAATGAGCACACTTGCTGAGCTGCTTGATCCGGAGCAACGATACCTGAGCGTTGTCTGGAAGCTCGGCGAGGAAGAGCTTTCCATTAGAAGCCTCGCAAAACAGGGAGTGGCTGACGAAAATAAGTTAGCCATTATGCTCCTCTGAGTTACACATTTTGATTGTTCTGACCAAAGACCCATCGCCTCACTCTGCAATTCGTCATTTGGGGCCCTGCGCAAAGTCGTTAGTTTTCAGTCACTTGTGTTTTCCGGCTGCGTGTACCAGTAAGTAGAACTAAAGATATCACTGTGATAACTTCTGCCACGTAGATGTTCGTAGTCCAAAACGTCGGCAGTCATCGACTTAGTCGAGCACTGGTCGTCATCAAGGCCTGGATCGGATTCGTCGTCTTGCCATTCTGTCTGATGGGCCTGCCGTTAGTATTGTCATTGGAGTGACTGGGAAGAGAGATCTCACCTCGGGTGGAATTACCGATTCCATTTCTTGCGTAATAGAGGTCGAAGACAAGAGACCTGGCTGCCATCCATCTGGCCCATCCATGACCAACGGGGATGAGGACCTCGACCCCGAGAATACCTCTATCATCTTCGAAGAAGTCAAGATATGGTAGATATCCTGAGAGGCAGCACCGAATCGTGTCTGTTCGGGGATGCACTCTACTTATATGCTCAGGATCTGGTGGGGCTGGCGCTGCTTGGATGGCTGGTCTGGCCAGGCCAGGGAGGGTAGAGTCTTAGTATCACCAAGATGCCAGCAACTGCGGGTATGCATGAAGCTCACTAAAGGAGAAAATTAAAGGGGATTAGCGCCGTCAGATCAGGAGACGCGTCGGAAATTGAAAAACCTACATAGATGCCATATGGACTCGGAACCAACCTAGGCTGCCGCTTGTTAGATGCTGATTAACAACGGTACCTGTAAGGGGAAGGAAATCATGATGAGCGAACGGAAGCGAAGTGAGCCCAGCTTGATCTATTGAATGCCTCGACCGACCGAGTAAACGACCGCAGTAGCTTTGGTGTGAGACCAAAAAGTCCGTGACATATCAAGAATCTGGAGGAGAAAGTTGCAACGGGAATAAGCGTGACAGAATAACCGTATCTTCCTCGCCGTCCTCGCCGTATGGAGACAGGCGAAGGAAACCAGGTGCTTTCCAAGAGTGTGTCAGCTACGGCAGATTCATCAAAGAGTCCCGTATGAGTAGAAGGGCCGCGTCTTCCACGTTGGGTGTCTATCAAGCCTTTCCCGCAAGTCGGAAACCCGATCGCAGGTTGTTCAGAGCGCGGCTTTCATTGGGTTCCCTCACTCATCCAACTACTCAAAGACGACGCTACGTTAGGCTACGACGCAGACTGGTAGGAATGTTCGCCTTCTACGTCATCGAACCCACAATCGATTTCATGATGGTTGCTTCGCTAGCGGTCTCGTCTTCGCATCCAACAACGCGGCGTGCACTGTGCACATCATCGCGAACTGTAGCGTTGTAGACATTATGCTTCGCAGTGACCATAATCTCATCGAAACCCACATTCCATGCATCATGTGCTAATGGTTTGCGAGGAGGCCGAAGGTAATTATTACAACGTACGCGGCGTGAAAGTGAATGAAGTTTTGCTTGGTGCGCTGTTGAAATTCTTTGAGATTGGTAGGAAGGTTCAGACACGCCGGGTCAATCAAATCAAACAGAGGACTACTTGCTGAATTCCCAAGTGTGCGATCGATGCAAGGCCAGTAGGTGTGTTTCGACGCCGAGAGGGCGACCTAAAGGGCTTTAACAGACATGATTTTAGACTAGCAGATTTGGAAAAAAAGACAAAAGTTGGAGAAGCCGATTTCCCAATTCCATGAGGAGATCCTACAATCTTAATTATTGTCCAGCTGCGGCCTAAAGCGTCTCGATCCCTTTCAGCCCTACAGCAACTATTGTCTCTGTCAATTGAGCTTGCATTGGCTAGCTGTGGGAAGCTGCAATGGTCAATAGTGTGTGTTCGTGCAAGTGGTCTCACAAACTCGCCTAGCTCGACAACACGGATGGCGAGTGTGATGGTCCGAAGAGCCTGCGAAGACTGCCCGTTTCATGACGCAGAAAAGAAGCGAAGTCGAACCCAGTCTCGACGTACGCGGTAGCAACTGGCCATGGATGCACTGCGTGAGTGTTCAATTCATATGGGCTTAGGAAGCGGAGCTACAAATGAATCTCACAAGCTTTTGGCGATGCGGCCGAGTCTGCTTCTCGCAACCTGACCAAAGGGAACGCGGAGATAAAAGCAAAGCTAGAGAAGCTATGAAAGAAATTGGCTTACTTGTGAAGCGGCACTGGCGGCGTCTAGCACTACAGCAGATATCCCGGAGCCCGGGCTGACTCGGACACGCCGTCATACTAGTTCAGCTTACAGTACATACCAAAGGTTTGGGAAGACTCCAATCTCAAAGAGAGATCTTCTGGGCACGAGGAGGTCCGATAATACTTCTCTCACCTTGACGCCACCTTCGGGCTGCGGGTAACGCCAGCTTCACGCCTGAGTGGACGACGTGAAGTACGACGCGAGCAGTGCGATGGATCTTCCATACAGAAAGAGGTCTTCGCATCTCGTCAATATTCGCCAAAGCACCGCGTGGTGGACTAATGCAAACATTTCGGGAGGAGAGTCGAGCCTCTTGTTCTTTCCGTGGGGTTTAGGTATGGTGACAGGAGTGTGAACGCGCGTTGGACGACTGGTCCAGCTTGCGTGACTCTAGAGCGTAGTACGCATCAACCCCATGGTGTTGTGGTCCGTCTTCTCGGGTTCATGAACCAGTGACTAGGTAGCCTTAAATATTCCTATCACCTTCGCCTTCAGCTCCAGTGTCTCGCGATACATCTGCTCTGCCTCGCCGTACTTCCCCTGGCTTCGAAGCACTTCTGCTAGGCTGTTCATGCTGGTGAGTGTGACGGGATTCTCTGGTCCCAGCACCTTCTCGCAAAGCTCCAGTGCCTGTCGATGCATCTGCTCTGCCTCGCCGTACTTCCCCTGACTTCGAAGCACTTCTGCTAGGTTGTTCATGCTAATGAGTGTCGAGGGATGGTTTGGTCCCAGCACCTTCTCGCAAAGCTCCAGTGCTTGCCGGTGCATCTGCTCTGCCTCGTCGTACTTCCCCTGACTTCGAAGCACGAGTGCTAGGTTGTTCATGCTGATGAGTGTCGAGGGATCCTCTGGTCCCAGCACCTTCTCCCTAAGCTCCAGTGCCTGTCGATGCATCTGTTCCGCCTCGTCGTACTTCCCCTGACTTCGAAGCACGAGTGCTAGGTTGTTCATGCTGATGAGTGTCGAGGGATCCTCTGGTCCCAGCACCTTCTCCCTAAGCTCCAGTGCCTGTCGATGCATCTGTTCCGCCTCGTCGTACTTCCCCTGACTTCGAAGCACGAGTGCTAGGTTGTTCATGCTGATGAGTGTCGAGGGATTCTCTGGTCCCAGCACCTTCTCATAAAGTTCCAGTGCCTGTCGATGCATCTGCTCTGCCTCGCCGTACTTCCCCTGACTTTGAAGCACTTCTGCTAGGTTGTTCATGCTGATGAGTGTCGAGGGATGGTTTGGTCCCAGCACCTTCTCCCTTAGCTCCAGTGCCTGTCGATGCATCTGCTCTGCCTCGTTGTATTTTCCAAGCAGATCCTTACTTCGCCCTATACTAGATAGCAGGTCACATAGCAACTCAGCATCTGTAGACCAATTCTGCACTTGAAGCGCCGCTTGTGCATGCGGCAAGTAGGCCACCCAAACTTCCCTATTGTCGTGCTTTGGCCAAGGAAACCTCTCGCAAAGCCAGTAAATTGTCTCTGTCACTTGCTGTTCTTCCCTCCCTTGCTCCCTTAGCCAGTTTTGCATCACTAAGCGCACCAGTCGATGGATATCAAACCTATCTGCAGCATCCCGCTGGAGAATGAAGGCGTAGGCTATCAGCGTGCCTATCGCTTCATCGGCATTTATTTCGTCGTCTGTTTCCATTTCAACCTCCTCAGGGGGCAGAAGAGCTCTTGGGATATCTTTCTCTGCAAGATAACACATGTAACTGAGGTACTTTGCTGCAAGTCTGTTATCTCTTGAGATGTGATCAAAGGAGATCAGCCAAGTTGTGGCCACTGGGTTCCGAATATCCTCGTATCGATCTTGGTCATCGAAGTCCTTGCTCAACAGCTTCACCAGCTTATCGTTACTAGCCATGCAATATCCAAGGTATTTGGATACAGTCACGTTTTGGTTAGAAGACATGTAAGCCGATGCCTGTCGTATGGCTAAGGGCAAGTAGGCGAGGTATTCGAGTAATTGTGTCGTACCTTGACTGTCGCTAAACTGGCTCTCATCTAAGCCTTTGCATAGGAGATTAGTGGCTTCCATGGTATCCATCTCTACTAGGCGCATAGAGAGACTTCGACTGAATCTTGCTGCGGCCTGATGGTTTCGCGTTGTAAGCAGGATAGAGCCCTTACGACTAGAGGGTAGACAGCTCGTTAGTTTGGAGCTTGTAAATAGCAGTTCCGTGTCGTCGGCGTTATCGACGATCAAAAGCCAGCTGTTAGAATTATCACGTTCTAATGTAGCCTTCACCAAGCTTTTGACATCTGCCTGGTCATCCTCGATATCTTGGATGTTGAGCGCCCGGCCGATTTCACGATATGCATTTTCAAACATGACTGTGTTTACAGCCGGAACCCAGAAAACGGAGCAGTCTGGGTGTGCATCGCGAACGCGATAGGCGACTTCGATCGCGACCTGTGTCTTGCCAATCCCCCCAAGGCCCACAATCGCAGTCCTCTGACAGTCGTCTTTATTAGTACTCGGAGGTATCCGCTCCAGGAGCCGCGTCAAGATTGCATCTCTGCCAACGAAGTTTTCATTTCGTCCGAATGGAACGATGAAGTGGGGTTTCTGACAAGCTAGTAGGTTTAAAACTCTTAGCTTTCAATCTAGATCCACTCTATGTGCTGTACTTACAATCCTCTGGCCTATTTAGATTACTGGACGTCAGAGGTGGGATGGTGTTTAGTAGTTCTTTAGCGTATGCTGCTGCCGTCGCCGCTGCGTAGGGCTGCCACCGCTTGTTCTTGTGCGCGTCTGCGTAGTCGCAGATGCCACGGATGACAATACAAGGAAAGTTGTTCATCAGACCAGCCGCCTCCATCTCAAAGCACAAGACCCCTCCTAACTCTCGACTGTACCTGTCACGGGTCAGTCCGTCCTTCATCACCTGGTTCCCAGATGCAATGTTGCCAAGAAAGAGGAATGGTTTTGTCGTTGCTCGTGCTTCCCTGTCCACTGCGTCTTTTGGATGGCATTGTGCGCATGTAGTTCTGCCGATGTGCGGCGATGATGCATCGTAGAGGGTGTCTTTCTCAGGGCCCGGCGACGCAAACTCTGGCTGACTAGAGAGCTGAGACAGATGCTCGAGGACTTGTGTCTTGCGCCGAAGGTCATTGGCACGGAGCTTAGCTAAGGCGTTGAGGAGGACCGTGTGTGGTGCATTGAGGCTGCCGGTGCGAACGATGCGACCCTCGGCTCCAGTCTTCCCAAAATCATACTGGATCACCCCGCCGTGCTGCCCTGCCGGCTGGCTGATTACCACGTCGCCGAGCCGGATGTCGAAGTCGTCGTCGTCGGGGTTCGGAACGCCACCGCCAATGCCGACCAGAACGCCAAAACGCAGCGAGGGAAAGCTGTTTCTCATCTGGCTAGCGACCGTAGCTGCTTGGTTCGTACCCGTCTGACCGGCGGGCAGACAGGCGGCCACGACGTTGTGGACGCCGATCCGGCCGAAAGAGTAGAGATTGGAATCGGTCGGTTGCGATGGAAGGTCGGCGAACTCCTCGTCCATCATCTCGGATGCGGCTGCCAGCTCGATGGGCAGAGCGCAGATCCAGCCGATGGTGAAGTCGCGGGCGGGAACGAACTTGGCCATGTCGCGTCAGTCTCAGTGTTGAATGCCAGCAAAAGGTTGGCAGTGTAATAGTACGGGACCAAGCGAGGTGTAGCAGATAACGTGTTGTTGAAAACTTGCGTTTTATGGAAGCTCCTGTGTACCGTCAGGACACTATGGTGCAGATAGAGAGAAATATGTTCTCAGCCTCGCCGTGAGGGGTCAGAGTGGCGTGGCAGTGTCGCAGCCTGCAGGACCAAAAGTCATCTAAGATAAGCACTAAGTGCTGGCCTTTGCGTGATTAGCTGCTGGTTGCCGCAGATATGGGTAACAGGGTGTCCAGAAAACGGCAACCCATCTCTAATCCAATAGCCGTAGGAGCCGTAGGACAATAGGTGAGAAGAGCTCCATGCATTGCGAGTCGCATGACCCCCACTTCTACCAACGAAATCAGAGCTTTGTATTTGCTGCGGAACTCACGAGGCCTTTCGGACTGCCGATCTCGTATGAATAAAAGCGAACCACAGGGTTGGAGATGCACCAGATGCAACTGCCATCTAGACCAGTTAATGACAAGGTACTCGCACGATAGGCGGCACTGGCTGAATGATAGGGTTCTCAACGGTGGGAACGGGGCTTGAGGCTGTGGTTCTATGACGGCGTGTCTCGGTTCGGCCCGATCCGTCCTTGTTGAATGGCCCTTGTTCATGAGAGTTAGGGTTATAATCTCCAAGCGATCGAGCGCAGAAGGCAGGGCGGGGACACGTGGAGATTCCAACTTTCGGGTGTCATCACCATATGAGGGGCCATCTGAATCAGCGAGGGCGGTGGAACTGGAGAGGCGGAGCCAACAAAGAGCCGGGACTGGGTATTGATCTTCTAGGCCGTAACCGGTTCTCAGGGCAGACCCGAAGTAATCGCAAGTGATAGTCAATGTTGAAGCATTCGAATAAGCGGGGGCCTATTTTGTGTCGCTGCTGCCAATGTAGTTGAACAGCACATATGCTTTCTCAGAGAGGTATATTTTGCGACAGTGGTTGAAGCGAGGCTATTGAAACGAAACCCCAAAATCAACTGCTTGGCGAAAGCCACCGTTTAACCCCACTAATCAAAGGCGCAACATCTATGTTCCGCGCTTCCACCTGATCATAGTTGCAAACCCTGTCATTTCGCCAACTGATGGCACCTTCTAGAACGTCATCTTACTTGACACCTTCAAGGTCACTCCCGAAGATAGACCAGCGTCGCGTGCAGACGACGCATCTACACCAACCCAGCCACCTCCTCCCCCGACCAGCATTTCCAACAATATGTCTTCACCTGCGCTAGCGTTCGACATGTCGTTTGACGAATATGACTGGCCAGACTTCGATGCGATAGACGCGGTTCCAGATGTAGGCCATGCCGGAGGCGCTCAACGCATGACCGCTAGCCCTGTGGTAATTGACGTAGAGGATGCTCAGACAGTCTCTCTAAGCCCAACTCCGAGCCACACATCAGCTTTGAATGGCAAACTTCCCTTGCTACAGCTGACTGAATGGGACGAGAACGAGACCTACGATGAGCAACCACCAACATGTATCCATTATTCTATTGAGTGGAAGTTGACAGCAAACAACAGAGTAGTGTCAAAAGATAGCGAACCAGACCTCGTCCTTGCACCGAATGCCTTTTGGGAAAAAACCCTATACCACAAGCTCGATAAGCTGGTGAAGAAGAAGCTGCCATCCAACAAGTCGTTCAACATAGATGATACCAACGTAATCGTGTCCGTGCGAGATCGCTCCCAACGTGACCTTGTCAAGCGATTCGACGAGCTCGATATTGACTGGCCTGTCGTGGAGAGACAGCTCAAAGCTTGGAGCCATCTTTTCCGTGCTGGGAGAGAACTCAGGATCCAGATATCTTTCAACTATCTGGAATCTGGGTCCTCTACTGCTGTGCAGCGAGGCACTAAGCGTGGCTTCTCCTCTGTTACGCAGGACAGACTGCAGGAACGGGCAGCTCAGCTCGATGCCGAAGAGAGCTCTACAGGTCAGGCGTCGATCTGGCGACGGGTCTACGCCCTGATGCGATGTCCTGGACCGCCGTGCAATCTTGGGCCGCACTGCTGGATCGATGTTGGCGCGGGCAAAAAGCATTACAAGCTGAGATCTCATCATTTTAGGGCCATCATTCGACACGTAGAGCAAGGCGGTGTGTTTAATATTCCTGGTGACATGCCCGAGGACATCCGCGACCAGCTGTATGCCGAGGAGCAGCAACACGCAGAACGACAACGCAAGACCACTTCTCCGTCGGCAGGGAATTACCCGCCGATCAACATTACCAACGTAATGCCGGGCTCCTCGCCGCTCGCGTCTCCAGCGGGCGCTGCGACTCCGCTCGCAGCCTCATCTCCTGTCTGCTGCAATGTTGTTTTGGCCTTAGAAATCGCGGGGCCGAGAGATGTGGCCGTGCGATCGTACTGCGAATGGCAGTGCTCGCAAGTGGAGAGCGAGACGCTCAAGAGGGAGTTTTGGAAGGCATACGGTGTTGCGCTCGACCATGGTCTTGATCTTGAGCAGGTGCACCAAGATCAAGAGCCTGACTTTTTTATCGAACAGGGCGTCAAGGTGGGCGTAGCTCGACGGTTCGTCCGTGATATTGGAAAGTGGGTTGAAGCACACGCATGAGTACGAGGTCCTTTAGGTATTATTCTAGAATGGGGGTTTTCTTCTACCTCTTCAAGACTCCTCAATAAAGATGCCGGCGTTTCGAAAATGACCTCTGGCGCTTGACCTCCGAGCGCCAACCGTCTTGACACACCACTCCAGAAAGCCGGCGAAGTCCGCTTCGGGCAGGCCGTCGTGCTGCTGATAGTGTCGCTTGATGAAAGCCTTAAGCTCGGCGAAATTCTCCTCGATCGGATTGAGGTCGGGAGAGTATGGTGGGAGGAAATGGGCTATGACACCTGCTTTGGCACAGAGCTCTTGAATCCGCTCGGAGTGATGAAAAGAAGCATTGTCCATGATGATTACGGACTTCGGCTCTGGCCATCTCCCACAGAAAGGGAGGAGCTCCTCAATGAAGCTCTCGAACACCGCACTATCGGTAGTGCCCTGAAAGACACGCGAATAGATGATGCCATCTTGCGTGTAGGCAGGCAAGACCTGGTACCGTCGGTCGCGATGGAATCGAGCAACCTGAACTGGGGTTACTCCCAAAGGGGACCATCCAGTCCGCCGGAAGCCAGCGCGCTTGTCGCACCCTGACTCGTCCACAAAGACTAGGTGATAGGAGCGGAAAGCCGACAACCCATGGAGATAGAAGTCCCGCAGATCTGCGTTTCGCTCTTGGGCAACGCGTCGGGCCACTTTCTTGCTCCAACCAGCTGAAGCCAAAGCACGACTAATGCTCGAAGCCGTCACTAGAGTCTGGAACTCGTCCCAAAGAAACACAATCATCTCATCTTGGTAGAGATTGGGCTTTTCAATCAATCGGTCGCATAAAGCACTCAGCATAGGCGGCGTGATGCTCCTAGGGCGTCCGACTCCGTTGAGAGGAGCTCTTGTGTTCCCAAAGCATTGAAGGTTCGCTCGAATATTACGTACCGTCCGCCCGCTACATCCTGCGGCCTCGGCTATGGTGTTACTGGTGAACTCGCCAGTAAGGATCATGTCCCGGATCAGCTCATGCTGCGATGCAGCGATGTTGGGTGCCATAATGCGACTGTCACCAGGTCGCGCTTCGCCTGCATTGGGATATGATCGTGCCTAGCAAGGTTGTCAGCGGGATACTAGGATTCTGATACCGGTGTTCTTGCAGATTGAGGATCACCAACACGAACCTGCGCTCCTGCGATTCGAGATAGCCTGTCCGGGGTGGCACTTTTCGACGAGCCCGTAGATTAAAGCCTCCATTGTGTTAGGGTGTGCTTTGGCACTTTCACACGGGAGAAATAATAGTTATAGGAACCCAAGCGGTGCGATCGAAGCCAGAATAGGCGATAAATCGTTGCAAAACTGAAGTTTGGTGTCAAAAACAAACATCTTGATGCCTACATTCAGAGTAATCCGGACTAAAGCAGAATCAGGAGGTTGACCCCAGGCACATAGTGATCAGCAAATGTACACAGCGACACAGCCAATTCTGTGTATACAGGCAGGGGGGGGGGGGCGTAATCAAGTGGCATAAAATATAGACTGCACTAATCGCCGCCGTTTATAGATGTTGGATTATGCAACATGGGTCTAATGCACGAACACAGTGTAAAAGCAATTTCTGACTTCAGCTTACGAGGTCATCAAGAAGGTACCGTCGGGGTCTTGTCATGTACCCTGTCAGCAACCGGATCTACAAACATCTGTGCGCGGAAGAATTTCTGTCCTCAGAACATGGAAACCGATTTCGAATTCTACTGTATTGACCACATGCCATCCTCGATATTGCAGCCTACATGGCGCGAACGGCGTTCCTATCGCACAGCAGCGTGACAAACTGCTTCAGGCAGCCAGCTTGAACATCCACCTGACTCCACGTAACTCGCTCAAGCATCAGGTTTGGGCCATTGAATGCGCTTTCCGTTGCGTTGCATCAGCCATTTGTGGGTGTAGCATGACTGTTCTTGAGATACATACACGACAATCAGTACGCCTTGTCGTCCTGCGGCGTCTCTGCGTAGCACTCTGCGTAGCAGTATAGTACAGTAGCACAAATCCGGCAGTCAGTCCCTCACGAAACACGTACCCGATCGTCTTTCCGAGCCTTATAGCATCCCGTTTGAGCCAGCGCCTCGCCCCGTGCTGCCGTGCATTATTAGGGTCTGTTGTGATCTTTGTGCGCAGCCATTCCTGATCTGCCCGGACGCAACGTCAAGATCGAGCGAGTAGACTTCTGTCGCGGTCTCGGCCCCCGAGTAAACCTGCCTCGCGCGCCAGACATGACTCGACACCAGTTCGAAAAGTCGACATTGTCTGATGCCCTTTTGTCACACCTTGCATCTCTTCGCTTGGCCCCCTTTCCCGCTGTTTAAGGTTTGAGCCAGACCCATCTCCGGCCAATCAGGTGGCGACGGCCCGTTTTCCGTCACCACTTCGGGCAGGAGCTTGAGCCAGCCTTAATCGGCTTCGTCACCCACAATGCGCAACCCTTCCGCCGGAAGTTGATTCCTGATCGAATCAAACCTGTCCGTCTCATGGCCACTTGTATACCGTCGATGTCGGAATCGGCATCTTGGTTGTCGATGGTGTCGGCGCTGTCGACTCGGTCGAAGAAAGTATCTTCCAAGCCTCCCTGCATGCCTGCGGTGCCTGCGGTGGCGGGTTTAGCTCCAAGATGGTCCGTTTCGCATTGTTGTCCACTCGAGGCCAGTGGTGGGTCCGCGGCGTTGTCTTGCCCTACGACAGCGGCACCCGACAGCAACTTCTGGCTCTCGCTTTCGCTTCCCTTGACGGCGACCCCGTCCACAATCGGCGTGGTCTTTCTCTTCTCTTCTGAGGACGGGCGGCGGAGCCCGAGACGGCTATGCTAGTACTGTTCACCAACTAACCAACCCTTGCACACGAGCCGGGACAGATCAGCTGTCATTTTACCAGACCTGACGGGTACTGTAGCCTCTCCGTCGAATGAAAGCCCATGGCTGCGGGTCGGCTTCTGCGTAGGGGTGGCGGGGGCCAGTTGCAGGAAATCCCAGTCACCCACCACTCGGCGCCGATTCTCTATCTGGCTCACCATTTTCAAAGTGGCTTTCAATGTAGTTCGCTGACGAGCGGACGACGCTCAATTCGACACGTGAGGAAAAGATGCTGCGGTTTCGCAATGGCCGGACATGATATCCAGCTGTATCCAATATCTGATCAAAACGGTTAACCCTCTAATAAGAGTCAGTGCCATTATTGTTGCTCCGCTGATTCTGGCTCTTACACGCTTCCGATATCCGTCAGTGCCGACTCAACATTGCAGAGGCCGCGAAAAGTGGGCTTGGTGTTGCAGTACGAATTCATCCTACGTATGCTTAATTATCATTTTGATGAGATTCGAAAAGAATATCGCAACTTTGCGACGTCGCGCGTCGCGGCCCAGGTTGGCAATCACTGATTCAGATTCAGCTCGGAGGATACACTGCAGAAACTCAAGTAATGGTTCCGAGAGATGCGTGTCCCGTGCGAGCAATCTCGCCTACGTAGCGCGTCTATGTACAGTTTTGTGCAAATGTCGCTTCCTCTCTCACAAACATTCTCAATGTTCGAGAAGCCGAAACCTGCTGTGATGGGTCTCCACAAATCTCTGGTCATGGCTATAGCGACTGGTTTGCAAACGAAAATATGGGTCAGGATGGCGAGCGACAGTGCGAGTGGCAACGCGCAATCAAGAGCTACTCCAAAGCATCCATAACCGGCTTTCACAGCATTCATTCTCGCACATCTGATCGTGGTCGCATGTACACAGTAAGAACGACTATGGGCCCAGCCTGGGTGGGTCATGTCCAAAAAGATGAAGTGTGTTGCCAAGAGGAAGCAACATATGATCAATACTATACACATCTACATAGAAGCTAGCATGCCCCATTCACTGGCGAACCTCGCGGACAGTAAGACGGCAAGAAAGAAGAAGAAAAACACCCTTCCAACTGACTTTACAGTACATGCGGGACCAAAGATCAGCCAACAGCTGTTGGCATGATCAATTCTGCGACTAAGACAATCCAAAAACATTTACTTGATTCGGGAAGGAAGAGGCGGGTTCAGCTTGAGGCGAGTGCAGCAAGCACCCTTCGCTAAAGTTTGCTGGCCACGTCACTCAGAACAGCCAAAGGCTACCAAGTTTGCGACAAAACGAGAATGCAGAATGCTCCGACCAGTTACAGTATTGATCATATGTTGCTTCCTCTTGGCAACACACTTCATCTTTCTGAACTTGACCCACACAGGCTGCGCCGAAAGTCAGCCTCACTGTGTACACATCAGCATGATTGACAGTGGGAGAATGGCAGCTGTGGAAGCCGGTTATGGATACTTTCAAGTAGCTCTTGAATACGTGCTGTTACTCGCACTGTATCTAATGATCCCGATCCCACATTTTGCTTGCAAACAAGTCGCCACAGCCATTACCAGAGGTTTACAGGGGTCCATCACAGCAACTTTCAGCTTCTCAAACATTGGAATTGTTTGCGAGAGAGGAAGTGACTTATGATCAATACTGTAACAATCCTGAAAAATAGATCTTTTCTTGTCATCCCAAGATACCAACGACGTGTACATATAGGTTGGACTTCGAATGAGTCCATACAAATGAGTTGAGATTAGATCGCAATCGGTTCCATCATTGATCGAACCTCGAGTGCCAG
>NW_026850023.1:0-14154 GCF_030869225.1 Colletotrichum abscissum | reverse complement strand
GCATACCCAAAATCTGTAGGAAACAGAGGTCCTGCATCCCTATTGGTTCACTTTATAGATTTACAAGCTCTTATTGGCTCTACCCCGCCCTTGGCGAAAGTGCTGTCCATCCGCACCCGATGGGATAAGACGACCCCATTGAGACTTTGATTTATGTCGTGAGTGGACTACAAGGGCGGTTTGCTAATAATAAGAGCGGCTAAAAATGGGATGAAGCTCCCTCATCCTAACTCTATAAGGGTTAGCTCCCGCGCCTCCACTAAAATAGCATGAAAGCAAGTCGACCTGCGCTAATCCGTGCCCAGGAATCAGCCCCCTCAAAAAGGTTCCCCGAGGGTACGTTCCCAGGAACCAGTTCCTTGCGCCAGGCACCATTCCCAGGAATCAGACCCCTGCGTTAGTCCTGTTCCCAGGATCTATAGACACGTGGAAAAATCCCGAGGGTACTGTTCCCAGGAACCAGCGGTCTGCGTCAGGCCTGTTCCCAGGAACCGGACCCCTGCGTAAGTCTTCTTCCCAGGAACTAGACACCTGGAAAAATCCCGAGCGTACTGTTCCCAGGAATCAGACCCCTGCGTTAGACTTGTTCCCAGGATCTGTAGACACGTGGAAAAGCCCCGAGCGTACTGTTCCCAGGAATCAGATACCCTAAATCATTCCGAGATGTTGTTCCCGGGAACCAGTCCCCTGCGCCCAGCAGTGCCTTGGCACGAAAATTTCCGGGGGGCGATTCCCTAGGGCTGTGCGCCTCAGAGGTGGGGCACTATAATTCACAACGCCCAGTCCCGTCTAGGATTGCCGCAATTTCTCCAACTTTAAACGAACTTTTTACATCACACATGGCTAGCTGCGTACAATCCCATATAGGTTGTTCATGGTTAGCTCACTGTCTTGCTCGTGGCGATTAATGTCTCGGGATCGTCTACGTCCCCGTGCGCTTTCTGATACCTCGTCGAGAGTTGGCACAAGAGCTCGACCCTACCATCCTTTCGAATCTGGTTGCTGTTCTCTAAAAGAACCTTGACCATGATTCGTGTAATAATGCGATCGAGGGCTATGTCGAATATACCGAGATCGGCATAATCGTATAGAAGCTCGGCACCTTAATTGAAAGACTGCATTAAACGTTGAATAATGGCTAACGACTACGACTTGAGCATCCGATATTATTCCTCGATGGCCAACATCGCGTGGAGGCCGCTAAAATCGCTTTTGGAGAGAATGTAATGTGGACTGTGAGGCTTTTATCGAGGCCCGGTACAAACCTCTCCGCCTTTATACAAAACCGTGTAACATGCTAGACGCTTGACAGGCTGTTACACTAAACACGGTACTCGGACGGTGAAGTCTTCTGTTAGGTTACTCAACTTTGGAAGATAAGCAGTTTTGAACAGGCTTGAGAATGGATAGCGCGGCTTGGCGCTCAGAAAAGGGTCAACCTCGATATGATAAAAGACAATTATCGGGTCTTCAGTTGTCTGGATGGTTTAAGCCATTTCCCTGGTCTGCTCAGCGACCTGCCCTTAGGTAGCTTTTATAGATACCTGGCCTTACATTGCGACGATGAGATTGTAAACTACCTCTAGCATATCCGCCATGTCTGGCTTGGCTTGATATGTAACCACCCCGACATTGTCGATGTTGGAACCGTTTAACTGCTCGAGGGACGTGCGCCTGGCATGAGCGACACTGACCGCTAATTGGTGGAAGAAGCATTTGATAGTAACGAGATCTTTTCGAAAGCCCAGAACCCTCAGCTTCGAGACTAGATACGGAGGAGCGTCCTTCGTTTTAAAGGTTTTGTTCCTAGTTTGAAATCCTACTAAGAGAATATGAAGTATATATCTATCGGCGTAATA
This sequence comes from Colletotrichum abscissum, assembly GCF_030869225.1. Lineage (NCBI taxonomy): Eukaryota > Fungi > Ascomycota > Sordariomycetes > Glomerellales > Glomerellaceae > Colletotrichum > Colletotrichum abscissum. The sequence continues at coordinate 12,295 of NW_026850023.1, read as the reverse complement.
GTCGTGGATGACCTTATGTTCCCCGATTCGGCGCGGACCAAATCCTGGAAGAGATAGTAGACTGATAGGCGGACATTCCGAGATATGCTGCGTTAGCACTGGTCGCCACCGCGGCAGAATCTGGTGGAAGTAAGAGAAGGTGTGCTGGCTTAGTGCGTGGGCGAGCCCGTTTTTGATGTGGCCTATAAGTAGGTTATTCTCGCTGCTATGCGTAATTTTCTACGGCTTTCCGACTAATTCAAGCTGAGGAAAGATAGGATAGAGAACAGGTCTTTACTAGGAACTGATCTAGAAGTCGTTTCCATATTCTATAGCAGGGCCTCTATGCTGGGTTTTAATATTCCGAACTGTAATCTGCCTTAACGGAGGCCATGCATCCTAGTCACACGTGACGTCGAGACTGGCGTCGAAATTCCCCTGAGCTAACGATGGGGGGTTCAATACGTTGGCGTGCTACGCGCTATACGGGACGTTATGTTCCTTCCCTAACTTGCCGAAGCCTAGTCGTCTAGAGCTTCCGTTATATTTGTCAAGAAAGACTTTATATATTCTTTCCTCGGAGCTTGCGATTCGTACTGGCTATTAGACGAGACAGTTACACTTGATGGGCGCTTGGGCCAGTCCCGGACAAGCGACGATGAAGTCTATATGGAACAATATGCGCATGTAGATAGTCCTTAAAGGCCTCCGACGGATACTGACACATTGCTTTTCTCTGATATAGCAGCGCCCCTAACCGTCAGCCATAGGAACTCTTAAGATGCCACAGTCTAAAATCTTGCGGCACGGCATCAAGTAGAACATACCCGCCCTGATTCGATCATGAGCCTCACTGCCGTGGTTCAGGATCCTATGGACGAGTGGTTAGAAGTAAGTTTAGCGAGAGCATAGCATGTCGAATCTGGCCTCGAGACCAGTTACCTTTTGCGAACTTCGTCCTAGTCCCGGTTAGGAATCGACACGCCACTGCATAGTTGGTCAGGCAGAGAAAGCACCAGCGATACATATTACAATATGACCACTATTCGGCCACGTTTACCCACGTCAAGTACATATGTTACTTCCCCCCTGTCGATGTCCTCTCGTTCGGCCATCGAATCCATTGACTTCAGTGCACTCTCAGGCCACTTTGAACCGGAGGGTTCCCAGAGCAAGGTCCAAGAGTCAACGATCCCTGCGACAAATTCGAGACGGGAGATCCGCTCAGCGCGGCCTTTATCACCTGTATCTTCGTTACCGTGGACTTCGGCAACGCAAGACTTAATGCGCCCAAGCTTGCCCTTGAGGTCAACCAACCTTCACGTCCTGAAGAATGATGGATTAAGCGAAAACCCCGTGTCAACACCAGACTCATCGGCAATCCATTCACGTTCTGAGATAGGGGCCCGTAGCTTATCTCAAACGGAACAAAGCTGGTTTCGTCGTCTACCGCCGCTCAAGTTGTACCTCCCATCGCTTCAACGAGCTTTTGAGTCTCATTTGCAATCTGAGAGTGGCCCTACTAGAAGATTTGACGATGGAATGAGCCCGTGGAGCAGCGTCCCATTATCGCCGGCTTCGGGACACTCGCGGTCGGAAATAGGTACGCCATTGATGACCCAACACGGCAGGACTTGTGTACGTCAAGAGGTGCCCGTTATGAACCGGTCAATCAAGACCAGTATTGGGACATTGTTTGATCAATAGCGCTACTGACAATGACTGCAAGTTCGTGGGCTGTTCGTTGATTATCGGGTTATAGAAAATTAACAGCAGATTATTGCATGTACTACCTGCTATTGACATAGAGAAAAGTCCTCTAACCCCTCTATTCTTATCAATTTTACGAGACAAATGAACTGGTGATTTCAAAGATGGATATATATTCAGGGCGAGTATCGATTTACACCCAACGGGCGGTTCTTACATTCGTCCGACAGAACGGAGTTTGCACCATTACTATTTGATAGTGGAAAACCGGAAAGGTTGATCTACAGCTCCTACATGATGCCTTCCTTCACGATCACAATGTTGCCATCCCCATCCCTATCATCAACAGGACTCTGAGAGAAGTCTTGAGTCTTGCTAATCCGCCCGTGGTGCGGGCAGTCTCTGCAGACAACGTCTCCATTCTGATGACGATCGTAGCCATCTAGAGTCAGGCAATAATGATAAGAGGCACCGCAAATTTTGATTTGCTGTTTGCAGCCTTCGGCAATGCAGGTTCGCCGTACATGTACATTGTTGAGATGGCCGCACACTGAGCATGAGCCTTTTCCGCTTGATGATTTCATCGTGCTATGGGGCCATTAAGCAAGTCTTCAAAGGACAAAGTTTCGAAGTTTTACCTGTCAAACAGATGTAGTTGAATTCAATTTATTAGTCTTAGTTCGTGGTGAGCAATCGTCCACGGGTCGCCACGACTGCTGCTTGCGACACGTTAAATAAGTTGGCCATTTCGTCTCTGCTATTCGAAGAATTAAGCGCTGAACCTGGTCTAGAGCGCAAGGATTATAGCCGCTCGAAGATTAAGATGGCACCAACGATAACGCTGGTGGTGGTGGTGGTGGTGGTGGGCGGCAATGCGAGCAAGGCAGCGATTCATGGATCGGTGCGGAGGGTGTCGTCGACTAGTGTGTGAGTTGGTATGACGGGGTAACAAATTAGTTATGGTCCTTTTGCCGCTGGCTGATCTGTGCATCCAGCATCTCCGTACTCATTGCAAATTTGATCGTCTCTTTGACAACGCCTGATTGTACACAGTCGAAAAGACAGTAGCTCAGCAGGCAATCACAGGATGGAGAGAACGACGGGACTGCGTTTGTGCAACCAGACAAACAGAAAACCTGACAATTACAGTAGTACTGCAAACCCGGAGCAGTCGCACGCGAATCCACCTGCAGTTTGATGCAGCTGATCACTATATGTTTCATTTGAAATAATGTTATTCTGTTTCTTACGACTGTGTAAGGGAGGGGTTATGTCGGGCTACCCCCCGGAAACTCTTGCGAGACTCAGGTGTGCTTAAGGTGTTTGCGCATCCCATAGATTATTGCTTGGCAAGACTGGTAGAATCCCCTCAATCAAAGATGAAAATGCAAACCACAATCAAATCCGACTTTATCTCAATCCGCGCAGTAACCAGATCAGGTACACCTTTGTCTTGCTGACTCATGACCTCGAAATACATACATACATACATAGTTTATTACGCCCCGGCTAAGCTATTCAGGGCTCGTGTGATTATCTACATGGTCTCCACTTTCGTTCATATCCTTGCCTCCCAGAAGCCCATACAAGTCTCGTCCGTCTCCGTATGTGTCATCTTCAGTTTTACGTGCCAATGCTGCCGCCTGATGCGTGGTTGTCGGAGGCAAGAAGGAAGCATGACCTCGAAATAGTAGAACTAAGTAGCACAGACAGTTGTTTATTGGCAACTTTTCGCAGACGCCCCACTGGGCATAAAACGATGATCAAAAGTGCGGAAGCATCGAGGTGCCAGGTTGATTTGATAATGTACTCGTAAGATCCCAGTAATAGAGGAAGCAGACTCCAACCGAACACGAGGAAGGAAACTACGCAGGAGATGATTACTCCAAAGTCATAGTTGGATCCGATGTCCTGCCACTCATACATGGGCAACTTTTCGCGGAAGAATTTGACTCTGTTGGTGCCGTTGTCGTAGACGACCTCGGCCCTCTCGACCAAGTCGTCCCGGTTGATCAAAACGGCACCGCCCTGGCCTCCGGACGTGACGTTCTTCGTCTCGTGGAAGCTGATGCAGCCGATGTGCCCAATAGTGCCAGAATACACACCGCGATATTTGGAAGTGAGGCTCTGTGCTGCATCTTCCACAACGAGAAGGTTGTGACGGGACGCAGTGTCCATCAGTGCGTCCATGTCGCACGAGATACCGGCGTAGTGGACCGGGACAATGGCCCGCGTTCTTTCGGAGATTGCAGCCTCGACCAGATTTGCGTCCATGTTCATCGTGTCCCTCTCGATATCGACAAACACAGGCGTGGCCCCCCGGCTGACGAAGGCGTTGACCGTGGACACGAATGTATAGCTGGGAAAGATGACTTCGTCACCTGCTTGAATATCGATAACCATGGCGGCCATCTCGAGCGCTGTCGTCCCGGAGGTCACCAGGAAAGCCTTTCCGGCTTGCATCATATCTTCTAGCCATTCCTCGCACCTTTGTGTATACGGCCCTTGAGCCAACTTTCCTGTCTTCAAGACATTGTCGACGTATTGCAACGAGTTGGGCGGCTGGAAAGGCTTTGAGTACGGGATCATGGCTGTTCAAGGAGAAAAATAACGTTTTAACTTAAGTTTTTCTCCATCCATAGGGAAGAAAGGGAAGATCAAACCTTTTACATATTTTGTCCACATGCTCGTCTTCGGGAAAAGTAGTTGAGAAGAACCGTTTCGGGCTGAGGAGATGGACGGTTGGCCTTCCGGCTACTCGTCTCAAAGTCTCGTCGCCGGCTAGCGAATCAGAAAATCTAGCTTCCAGACTGGCAGTGCCATGCAAGGCCACGGCTTATCAAATTACAACGAGTTGCCAGACCGTCGTCTGCCCTGGTCAGTCAGCATCAATACGGAGAATGTAACAGCACTGAGGCACACCGCTCAATCGGCTGAAAACTCCTTCGGTACTTCCGAAGGCATGGAAGGCTATTCCGGAAACAGGCCAGTCAATTTATGCAAACTTTATCAGAAGTCATCACCAGGCTTGTCTTGACGACACGATCAAATCGATGGGAGCCACTCTTACTCCACCTTCAAAGGTTATAGAGAGGGTCCATGCTTCAACACTTGGTCTGTCATATTGGTGAAGCAGCCACGCGATAAGATATCTTTCCTACCGCAGCCAGCATGAGTTCACTATAATACTTGGGAATCTAATATCATGTTGTCAGTCAGGCCAAGATGGCGATTTTGTGGCACTTGCTACTCGTTTTGGCGTCAGTTGCCGTGGCGCATGATGTCCCTCATTATTCAAATAAGATTGCTAAGCGGGGTCTTTACATCCGAGAGCAAACAGCCTCAAGCAATTTCGCCACGAAAGTACCAGTTATTGACCTAGGATATGCTCGTTATGAGGGTTATTATGACTCCTCATTCGACATCTTCAGCTACAGAGGGTAAGGACGTGGAAACCGCACCGAGTGCTTGGACAGCTGCTAAGCTCAAGTTTCCCTTGCAGAATACGCTATGCAGCAAAGCCTGGAAGATGGCAGCTTCCCAAAAGACCAGCTCGTGGACAGGCAGGAGACAGAGTCTTGCCCGCTACTCAAAATCCGCCTAGATGCCCTCAGTCGCCGCCGGGGCCAATGTCAGTGGGGATGCCTTGACTGTCAATTTCAAGAAGCTGACTCTCAATAGTGTACCCAACTATACGTTCGAGAAAGACGCCATGGGTGATGAGGATTGTCTATTTCTGAATGTGTTTACTCCTGCCAACAAGACTCGGCTACCGGTGCTGTTCTGGATTCGTAAGCCTGCCACTTTCACCTTGATCACTTCTCGGATCAGCAAACCGTCCGCAGAAAAGCTGATTAGCGACAAGATGGTGGCGGATATGGCCAGGACTGGGCTGCCAACTATGATTTTTCGCACATGGCCAAGACGGTAGGCAACGGCTTTGTGACAGTCATCATCCAGTACCGGCTCGGCGCTTTTGGCTTTGCCTCGTCAGCTGAGATTGGTCATTTCGGGGTACCCAACGCCGGCATTCACGATATGCGATTTGCTTTGGAATGGGTGCAGGACTACATCCATCTCTTTGGAGGCGACCCTGCTCGCGTCACCATCGCTGGAGAGTCTGCCGGTGGAGGTGGTGTGATGCTCATGACGATGGCCCACAGCGGCTCTGATGAAACCTTGTTTCAACGCGCCATTGTATCGAGCCCGTATCTGCCCACTCAGTGGTAAGATTCACGGTCTTGCGCTCAACCTGACCGAAGTTAACGTATTGACACTATGTTGTAGGGATCATGATGATATGCAACCTTCTCAGGCATACTATGATTTGGCTACCAAAGCCGGATGCCTGGATGTTAGGACCACAAAGAACGGGAGCGTTTTTACTTGCTTACAAAATGTTGACAGCAATACCCTCCAGAACGCTAGCGCGTTTGTGAGTATGGGAGCCAGGTGGGGTCAGTGGGCTTTCCTGCCTGTGACTGATGGCAAATTCATCACGCAAAGGCCGACGGAGCAGCTTTTGAAGGGTCAAGTGAATGGGAAGGCTATTCTCTCAGGAGTGAGTTATCTTATCAATTTGAACCATACAACTTTGGTATGCTAACATAATTATGCGACAGAACAACGCCAATGAGGGGACACTGTTCGTCCCAACAGACATTACTGCTCGGGACAAGCTTATATCTCTCACACGACGGAGCTATCCGCTGTTGACAGACGCAAACATGAGTGCCATCTTGGAGATTTATGATATTGAAGATGAATCCGTCTCGGGCTCATTGTACCCGACCAACGGGTTGACTGCTCCATTCGCTACGAGCCATTCAGAAATCGCCTCAGGATGGCTACAGGCGGCGTACAACCTCTACGCGGAGGTCACATTCGTCTGCCCCGCCATGTGGCTCGCGGACGCTTTTGCCCTCAACAGTGACACTGCGGGTGGAGGGAAACAGGCATGGCGTTACCAGTATTCGCCACCGCCGTCTTTCCACGATGATGACCTAGACGTTCTCATGAAAGACGTGCAAGGAACTAACGACACTGACGGCGCCGACGAGAGCGTCGGGTTTAGAATCGCGTTCCAGAGCATGTGGGGTCGGTTCGTGATCGACGGAGACCCCACTCTGACCGACGATGTCGCGCGGGCAGTCAGTCAAGTCGGTGAAGATGTCTCTGCGGCGCAAAAGTCCCAGTGGCTGCCGTGGGGGTCGATGAACACGCGACTGAACGGCTCGACGCACGCCATGCTGAACCTGAACCTGACAAGTCCTGAGAGTGGGAAAGCTAACTTCCGAGTCGTCGATGGCTTGTCTTGGGAAGGGGGAAGAGGAAATAGGTGTAAGCTGTGGGCGGATCTGGGTTACTGGATTCAGTCATAATGGGAAATTTGTCTACTGGTTCGACATGTCATCTAGTAAGATGCGGCTGACTGTCTAAACAAAACAAGAATTGCGGGCAAGACATCCCAAAATAGAGGTTGAAATTGATCGAGTTACGTACTTATCGAGATTGATCGTCAAAATGAGACCGTCAACAGTCAAGTACCCATAGCTATTAATCTATCTGCTTCTCACACCCGATTCGGTTGAGGATCTCCCTCCGGCCGCTGAGAGCTCTGACGCCGCTCGCTCTGTTGCTGAACGACCTGTCATTGGAGTGTTCCCACGACGTCAAGTCAATAGACTCTACATCCACTTCCTCCGCGATCGCTTCCATCTCTTCGTACTTAAACTTTTCTTCTTCTTCCTCGTCGATATCCTTATCGCTTCTTACGTCTTTAGTAGGGGCTCCTTTGATTACCTATATAGATATACGGATAATAAAGAATGACTAAGCGTAGATAACGACTTTAAGGGTGTTACGACCCAACACGTATAATAAGGCCAGGGCCTCGCCCCACAGGACCTGCGGCAGCTACTATACTATGATTTAATTGATTTAATTAATTCCTACTTAGTTTTAGCCGCTTTAGTTAGTAACTATGCCTAGATAGTGGGGTTTAGCTAATAGCTAATGCGCTCTAGACGTTAATCCGTAGTGCCCTATTTCGCTAGTATAAAATACTAACTTGTTACGGCCAGCTAGTCGTAGTGAGTATGTTAGCAGAAGTTGAGGCTGCGAGTACTAAGTAAACAGTGTCGTAGTCGTGGATAGCTTCCCTGAAGCTATGTCTGTAAGTCGGAAGGTAGGTAAGGCTTCGGTGATCAATCGTAGTCTTGTCAGAAGGGGTTCTCAGTGAAGATAGCTGAAAGCGATCGTAAGATCTGATACTAAGTTGATTGCTGAAGAAGCTATGGAAGTCTGTTCTTGAGCCCGGCTCAAGTCCATACTATATACAAGTCTCGTTCCTGAACATCTCCTTTGTCCCTTGGGTCGTCCCCGATCATTCTGATCCAGAATGATCGTTCGGCTCCCAAGTCGTGTTGGATCATTCTGATTCGGAATGATCCTTATCTTATCAGCACGTGACTTGTCCATAGTTCTTCCGTTCCGCGAGGAGTAGCCGTGTCCCTGTTTCACCTGCATATATGGTGTGCCCGGCCGCCGTGGCCGGCAGGCTGGCCTCTGGGTTGGTCATGCATGTTGGGTCGTAACATAACTAACCATTTTTAAATTTTTTATTTTACTTTCTAACTTTTATTCATATTTAACCAGTCCCCTTATATAGTTCGCGGTTCTTTATTAATATATATATATATATATTTAAACTTTATTAAAGTTTTTTTTTTATATAATAGTTTAGTGTACTTATAATCTCCTCTTAATATTTAGCTTAGTTTAGTATATAACTTAATCCCGTATTACTTAAAAATCTCGGTTTATTTTATAAATTAGATTACCTTAATAACTATTTTATATTTATTTAGTATAACTTAAAAATTATATTATTTTAAAAAGGTTTTAAATTCTTAATACTTATTACGACCTAACACGCATAACAAGGCTAGGGCCTCGCCCCACAGGACCTGCGGCGGCTATTATACTATATATATAGAAAGACGAACTTATAGTAACTCCTCTCGGGACGGAAGAACTATAAATAAGTTATGTAACTACGATTATATAATAAAATAAGGAACGGATGCCCGTAAATAAGTAGGACGGACGATCGTAAATAAGTAGGACGAATAACCGTTCAGTAAATAGTTAGATGATAATAAATAGAAATATTATAAAGGATATATTTAGGGACGAGACTTATATATAGGATGGATGTTACGGCCAGCTAGTCGTAGTGAGTATGTTAGCAGAAGTTGAGGCTGCGAGTACTAAGTAAACAGTGTCGTAGTCGTGGATAGCTTCCCTGAAGCTATGTCTGTAAGTCGTAAGGTAGGTAAGGCTTCGGTGATCAATCGTAGTCTTGTCAGGAGGGGTTCTCAGTGAAGATAGCTGAAAGCGATCGTAAGATCTGATACTAAGTTGATTGCTGAAGAAGCTATGGAAGTCTGTTCTTGAGCCTGGCTCAAGTCCATACTATATACAAGTCTCGTTCCTGAACATATCCTTTGTGATACTACTGTTCACGATTGACCGACCGTTTACCGAACGGTCGTCCGTCCCACTTATGCACGATCGTCCGTCCCACTTTCCCACGGGCGTCCGTCCTTTATCTTATCGTGCGATCGTGGTCACGTGACTTGTCCATAGTTCTTCCGTCCCGAGAGGAGTCATCCTGAGTTCGTACTTCTGCATATATGGTGTGGTAGCCGCCGCAGGTCCTGTGGGGCAGGCCCTGGCCTTGCCATGCGTGTTGGGTCGTAACAGGTCTTAATAATATTAGTAATAGCTCGGAGAGTGTTAACTTTTTTTTATAAAGCCTAAATATCGGTACTTATTTCTTATTTTTTAAGTAAGATAATTTCGTTTTTTAAATTTTAAATACGCTAAGGACTATTCTCGAATTATTAAATTATAATTTTAAAGTTTTAAAGCTTATTTACGGTTTTATTATATATAGTTTATATGTTAATAATATTTACGTTTTCTTTTTAATTCTTTTTTTAAGTTAGTCGTAGGTCTCCTTTTTAAAAGTAATTTTATTATTGAAATTAACGTTTATTAGAACTATCTCTATTTCTTTAGCTAGGTTTTAAATAAGCTATTTAAAAAAGGTAAAGGAACTTAGAGTAAGTAATTTTATAGAGGTACAGGAAGATATTATTCGTATTATTTAGTTAGTTTTTAAAAAATAAACTTATTAAATAGGAGTAATTAAAATATTATAACTAGCTAATTATAATAAGTATATTAATAAAAGTTAAAGCTATAAGTACTAAGTAAATAATATCGTAGTTATAAATAGCTTTTTTAAAGCTATATTTATAAATTATAAAATAAATAAAGCTTTAATAATTAATTATAATTTTATTAAAAAGGGTTCTTAATAAAAATAATTAGAAGCGATCATAAGATTTAATATTAAGTTAATTATTAAAAAAGTTAAAAAAAGTCTATTTTTAAGCTTAGCTTAAGTCTATTTTATATATAAGTCTCGTCCTTAAATATATCCTCTATAGTATTCTTATTTATTATTATTTAACTATTTACTAAACGGTCGTCCGTTCTACTTATTTACGATTATTTATCTTATTTATTTATAAACGTCCGTTTTTTATTTTATTATATAATCGTAGCTACGTAATTTATTTATAGTTTTTCTATCCCGAGTAGAGTTACTTTAAGTCCGTATTTTTATATATATAATATAGTAGCTACTATAGGTCTTATAGGGCGAGGCCCTGGCCTTATTATACGTATTAGGTCGTAACACGAGGCTATTTATAAATTCTTTTATATCGGGTCCTTTTTTTATTAAGTTTAAGAAGTTACTCCTTTATATTAACTAGGAGTTTCTATTTAATTCGTCTTTTAAAAAAGTAAAGTATATTTCTTATAATAAGGTCTATTTTAGCCTTTTTTTTTATATTTTTATAAACTTAAAAGAGTATAATAATATATTTAATATTACTTTTTTTTAAAAGTACGGGGTTAATAAGTAAGTATTTTTCTTTTTTTAATTATTATTATTAAGGTTTTAATAAGAAATAAAGTAATATTATACCTAGATTATCCGCTATTTTTAAGTTATTTTAAGTATTATTTTATTTATTTTTTACTATTTTAATAAGTAAAATAGTTATTATTATAATAAGCTATTTATAAGAATTATTTATAAAGAACTTTTTTATTTATAATATTAACTCGTTTTTTTAAAATAAGTTAGTATTAAATACGCTTAAGTTATTAATAATCTCTAGCTATATATTCTAGTATATTATAAATATAATACTTAAAATTCTTTTTTTATTGCGGTTCTTTGTATTTAGTAATATTAAGGTTTATAAGTCCTCTATATTATTTATAAATAGTACTTTACTAGTTATTATTCTAATTATTTTAAAGTTATTATTTTATTCAGAAACTACGTTAGGGTTATTATTAATACTTACGTCCTATATTAAATTCCTATTTACGTTCCTTCTCCTCTTTTTTTCTTTTATAAAATTAATTATTAAGTTTAATAACGAGTTCGCTATACTAAAAGAAGTTATTTAATTTATTAAATAAAACTAGTTCGTCCTTTACTTTATCCTTAAATCTTTAATAAAATATAAATATCTTAGTATTATTTATAAGGTCTAGCTAAGTATTAAGGTATTTAAACTTAGTAAAATATTTTTTTATTAACTTAGTTTATTATAGCTATACTAAGTCGTACTTAATGCCCATGTATACGTCCAACTTCCCACGTCCTATGGCTGCGCTGGCCGCGTAGGTATTAGACTTGCCTTGCAGAGTGGTAGTTATCGCGAGACAGGGCTCACCGAGGAGACCCATTTTTGTACAATACTACATTAGCCAATGAGGAGTGTTTTAGAAAATACGGAGTGCACTGAGCGAGTAGTGATTCACGACGTACAGGTAGCCGTAAATTGTGGTACCATCTTATTCCCAGAGGATTATCCGTCGACCGCTGGAAACAAGCCCCGTCGTAGGGGCCGTCACCTCTCTGAGCTTATCGATCGGCCCAAGATTCTCAAGCTATCTGTTGCTGGTTGGACAGAACGACGCGGTCCTGAAGCAAAGTCCCTGTCGCATTGAACTGTGAAATGCAGGATCTGTCACACATAAGGTCTCTGCATGGATACCTGGCTTAGCGTGGTACTAGGCTAGGCTTGGCAAAATCCCAGCGTCTCCCAGAGGATCAGGCCCCGCAACATCAGCTCAAGAGCCCATGTCCACCCAACGGCGCGTAGGACGAACCCTGGGCGAAAGCGTTAGGGCGGCGGCTGTTACGGACATGATCTGGCGGCAACAGAGCTCTGCAAATAGTATAAATTGCAGGATCACATCGACATCCAGCTCGATGTCGTCCTCTAAACATACTCCGTCTCTGCAACTCTCACATATTTTACTCCCATCAAAACGCATCATTCTCGCCATGGGTATTTCAGATGACCCCTTAGTCAAACGACTTGTCAGACTGCCCCAGGACATTCGTTACGGTACTTGTTTCGCCTCAAGAGACATGACTCATGCTTAACCAGAAGTATGAATAAGGCTAGCAAGGGTAACCTTATACAAGGGGGTCATACACTCATTA
>NW_026850022.1:0-14293 GCF_030869225.1 Colletotrichum abscissum | reverse complement strand
ATGACCGGGGTGTCTAGTCACGAACTCAGGCGTGAAGCTGCGAATGCTACGCTCTGAATTGGTTCCGACGAGTACCCGATCCCGCTCGCACAATGAGTCACGCCAGCAAATGAACGGTCGGAACGGTGAGGAAAGGCCTCGTCAACGAGGACGCGCAGGAGAGATAAAGAGCTGGAGAGGGGAAGATGACGTTGGAAATGGAGTTGCTGAGGTCGTCAATGTGCGGAGGATGAGAAGCGGAGAAGGCTGGGATTCAGTAGGCAGGAGGCAGGCAGCCCAGACACAGGGCGGGACGCGGTAGGTTTTTATTCCGCGAATGAATCCACCAGCAGCAAGGCGATCGATTGGCTGGTTTTGCTTTCAATTTATTCGGTGCCTAGGTGGGGCCCATTACGGACGTCGTTGGCGCGCTGGAGCCTGGGACACACTGGCAAACCACACCGGAACACCACGGCTGAAGCGACCCCAGACACGCCAGTCAAGACGATACGCGTCGTCTGCTTGCCAAGCAGGCATCGCTCTTCGCTTCCCAATCATTTTGATCTGTCGATACGAAGCTGTTTGGACCTGGCGTTGACGGCCGGCCACCTGCTTGCGTCACTGGCTACGCCGAGCTCCGAGGGGTGACCCTGAAACATCGCATTCAGCGCGCGCGGCAACGGTCTGTTGGCTGGGGACCAAACGAGAAGCCCCCAACCCCCGATTACAGAAGTGTCCCACGACAATGACAGCGATGATGCATTTGTAAGCATGGGCGTGAAGGCTCAATCTCATTCTATGGCGTCACGGTCAGAGCCAACTTCCAGGGTTGTATGGTGGCCTGGTCCGCTTGATCTCCGGCTTGACAGCCTCAAATTCATACCCTTCTCGGCCCCGCCTGACTGGAGCCAAGAGTACACCAAGATCATCCTCTGCTGCTGGCAAGCCTGGCTCGTCTAGAGCCTGTCCCTTCACGCCTTTACTCGGCCCAGATCCAGACGGATGACCATCACCCATGCTTTCCTCTGCAGACACAGCGTTTGTCTCATTCATGACGCTCTCGGAACGGCTGACAACATCTCGAAGCCGCACCACAGCTTGTTCGACGTTGGGCATGAAGGCGGTCCCTGTGAGGGCCACACCTTTCCAATAACCAAGCTCTTGCCTGAGGCGGCCGGAATGTCCCACGAGTTCTTCTAGACGTTCCTCCTTACTGATCGGTGCCTTCTGAGACTGTATGGTACTGTCCGCGAGGTCGGTTGCATGGGTTCTCCCGCCCAAGGCCGCGACGGCGTTGTCTATGTCGGTTGGTAGGCGCGGCAGGCCGTTTGACTGACGAGGACGCTTCAAAGGTCTGGCTGCCATGGTATTGCCGTCGCAATGCGGCGGGGTGCCGGTGCGTTGCCGAAGCAGGTGGGCGTCGTGGACCGTTTCATATGAGGACGACTGCTGAGCGCGAAATGGAAGCCAGATGTAGATGAGACGTACTTCTCGTGAGCCGTGACAGGATTCTAGACGCCATATCGGGCTGCTTTCGTCGTCAACTCGATGAGTGGAGAAATAAGCTAGAGCTTTCACGGGTGAGTATGTAAGCCGCGAGGTAATCTCATTTCGACACAGCAGACTCCATTGATGTCGTGCGGTCCAGTATCAACTTCGAGACTACCTCTATAGTCCTGGAGTCGTTGCGGAAACGGCCATGGATGCCAACCGCTGCCCGCCGAGCCGATGATGGCTTCTCAAAGTCCGGTCGCGTGGAGATACGCTTCTTGGGAGACAATGTCGGACGTCATCATGGGACGACACGTACGAAGAGCACAATGTGCCTTGTTCGAAGAGACAGGTAGTCTGGAGCCACGGTGCTGACGATATGAATCTCGTCATTGGCAATGGCGTGAGCTGGGCTGCTGAGTCGCCATAGACGCGCTGGGAGAAGTCATGGTTTCCATATGGTGAGCGGCGCTCTATCACAATGCCACAGGAGTATCCTGCTAATGGAACCCAAGATCAACCTGCTGAGACAAGACGAGCAGTGCTGCCCCGCCATCTGCCTGGCGGTCAATTGCCCTCACAACGGGCTGACCAACGACACGTGGTACCCGCCGCTGAACAGGGTCAGAGAGGATATGAACAGCACCGCGGGAGACCGGTTCATCGCCTACATCATGAGCTGCCTCTGTGGGCCCTTACAAGGCAAAGAGTTTGTCATCAAGGTCGCGGCGCTTCTGGCGTGCCTGAAAGTCCGGGAGTCACCAGATGAAGGTGACGACGGCCCGTCGGACAATAGGACCAACCTGTTGTTCGAGTTTGATAAGGCACTGAACTTTGACTTTGGAGACATGCCCATTGCCATCAAAGTGCTGGAGCAGGTCTTGATGCTTGCCGCTCGCATCTGGGAAATCGATGCGCCGGAAGACGCTGTTCACCCCGGGATCTTACCGGCGACTTTCGACCTCTGCGACGATTCAGTGTCAAGAAATATGCTCAACATGCACTGCTGCGTGCGAATCTTGTTTCCCGACACCCATGAGTCGACCATGCACCGGACACGGGCAGTCTTCCAGATGAGCTCTGCAGACCCGGCCGAGCTACTCCTCGACACGCTCAGCGACGACGAGCTGGAGTCGGCGGGCCACCCCATGTGTGACGTGGATGATGATATGTTCAACGACGAGGACGACGAGCCTTCCCGTTCTGACATTGAACCTGGCGAAGGCTCAGACCTGTCGGATACGGGGCGGTTAGACGACGAGCACGGCGGTGCCGAATCCGATTTTGTGGAGGGCTCAGACGTGTCGGATGAAAGCTATGCGTCTGACGCAGAAGATGACAGCGACACAGAGTAGTACTGAGTTTGTCACGTAGGAGGACGCAGGACTTGCTTAGAGGTGAACAGCCCGGGTGGGCTTCTCCGACGTAGTCGTAAGTGTCGGACGTCATTAATAGCGCTCTTTGGGTCCTGTTTGTATATTTGGCTTGTCCTCGTTATTCGGTTCGTATCCATCGCCCGCAAGGGTTCCCTGAGCGTTAGCACGATTGATGGAGGATGCTGGTTCCATGCCTGTTTGGTTTGCTGGGGCGAATATCGGGATAAACGTAGTGTTGTCGAGGAACTCGGCGTGGCGCTGGGGCGTTTGATAGGACATTGGGATGGAGGAGGACGGTGTACCTCTGTTCATAAAGGCGACGCAGGACAATCCCCCCACGCCGCATCTCAAAGAACACACCTGTACGGTTTTTAGTCGGCCCGTAATCCGGAACGGAGCAAAGAATCGAATCTTGGCACCAACTGGGCGATTGACGAGCATGTGTGTGGGCCGTGTCAGCGCTACGCCGGGCGAATCGCGGCCTGAGAAGCAGCACAGCTCTCACCATCTCACAAGGCGACTTCAGCCGGTAACACCAGACGTCGTCCAAAGCGGTCCCGACTCTATCGAAGTCGGCTGCACGCTGTCACCTAGATCTCACCCAACATCCATGATACTGATTGTTCGACGCATTCAACATGGATCAGTGCCGGGATGGGCTTCCAGTGGCCTGTACCAACAAAGGATGGATATGTACACAGTAGTGGTTCCATAAAAACTAATTTGCGTTTCTTGCCGCGCGTTAGTGACTTGAGCGCAACGTTGGAGGCCCTCAGTGGGGGGTACGGTCGCAACAGACCTGACTGAGGGGTATCTGTCGGGCAGGGTCGTCATACTGTGCGAACCGACTTTTGTCTCGTCGTGTTGCTAGCAGGCACTCCGATGTGAACACGCGCCAAGAATGCAAGCAGGGTTCCTCGAGGAGCGAGAAGTACGGAGTACTTCTATAAGCACTGCTTGCAACAACTCAAGGCTGTGGGTGAGGTATCTGTAGTTGATCGGAAATTAGACGTTCTAGACTGATTCTTGCCCCTGTTGAAGCTCTCTCCGTATGGGTTCTAATTCAATGCAAAAACTCACGGCAGTGATCCGAATACTATAGAAGTGCGTGCCTATTGTCCAGTTAACCTCACATGTGGAGATACCGAAGCTTGCTTTTAAGCTTGACGGATGGTGGTGAAGCTTATCAGAATGTGGGAGGCGTGAACGAAGGGTCCGATCCCCACGTCGAACAGCGGGTGAACGACGCTGAGAGGAGCCAACAGCAGCACGGCATCGTCAAACACAAACGATCAGTAACACATCACTCTCAAAACTGGCACCACTAGAGCTCCTCTGCTATTTGCTTTGGTGACACGACCGGCCCCCTTGCAGCGCTGTGACATGTCTCATTCCCCAACCTCGATGGCGATGCTGAGGAGACGTCGCTGGGGTTGGCAGTTCGCGCTCTGGGACGCGTCGTGACCCCATGTTGTACAGCCACCTCGACTGCTCGAGGCCGGGATGGCGTTGGGGGGCATGATCGCTGCAGGCGGGGCCTGGTCTGGACGACATCCATATGGCGGTACCTTGGGCGCAGGGTGGCCGAAGTAGCTCGCTCTTGAGACGAGGTGGCGGCAAGCACTTGCTAGCCTACGCACTCAACGACCACCCCCCTAGATCGTCGGCCCAAAGAGCCAGGCGAGTAGTGACGCCGACAATCCGTCTGGCGGCTGCGCCTTATCGTATTCGAGTTGCAGTGCCGTCGTCGTTTACCTCACTCTCTTCGCTGCAGCGTGGCAGCCTAGACTAGCGCCCGTTACGGGGGCGGTGAGCTCATTCCCATCTGATATTGCCTGTATGCTTGCGCTTAGCCCCATGTCGGCGACGTAGACCAGGCTTCCGGTTGGTTTGGCCATCGGCGCGTTCACGACCCCCGAAAGGCCCTAGAAACTTTTGACGGGCAGCGAAATGCATGTCTTTCCTCAGTCCACGCGAAAAGGCTGCACGCTGTGGCATCTGTCCGCTGCATATGGCGTGGGGGGCATTTCGTCCATGGACAGACTGGGCAGGTCACGCTGTGCATGCTGCGGTGGTTACGCGCGGATGCTAGGTCACCATGTTCAGGCGTATCGCTGAGAAGAGCTTCCACCGCCCTACGACGTACACGGGGTGGTTGAGGCGGCGCGGGGGCCGCCCGCTTCGTTAGCTGCGGGCCACCCTGCGGTCCGGCGTTCGCCTGGCAAGCAGCCTGACTAGTAAGTTCCTTGGTTCTCACGAGCGTGAAGGGGGCAGGGAGGCCGCCAGCAGCTTCCGCAGATCCCCGAGGTCGCGTCAATCAAATGGAGCAACAGGTGGCTATCGAAGCCTATCCAGATGAGGATTCATGATGAGGTTGCGATATATCTGCCCACACGGAGATGAGTCGCGGCGACGCCCACGGGCCGTGAAGACAATACAGCCGGCGACGGATAGTCAGGCAGAAAATCCAGTCGAGTGGCTTATGTAGCATGTACTTAAGAGGTGCCTCGAATCTGAAGCGCCCATCCCTCACAAGACAGTGATGTCTTTCCGGAAGAGCAAGCAAATAGACTGTATGGCTCTCAAAGCGTGGGCGGGCCATTGATTTGTGACTTCCAGAGCTTGCGCCTCAAATCGTCCGGCACAGCCTGTTTAACAACACATGAAGAGTACACTTTGATCTCTGGAGTCTTTGCCGTTTTCTCATATATCGCGACGCAGTGTCTGCCTCCGTGCTCTTCGACAGCCTGGCGTAAATGGGCCAAGACAGTGACCAACTTGCGGAGGTCGGCCTGGTGTCTCTCCTCCCAGTTTGTAAACCGAGCTGCAACATGGGTGATCTTCAGCTGCTCAAAGGTTCCATTGGCGTGCTGCCCGATGATAAGCCAAGGCGTCCTGCCAAACCAGAGCTGTGGCATATACGCGCTTGGGCTCTTAGGCTTGATTGCCGTCTTGATTTCTGCCGCCGTCGCTTGAGCCATCGACGGTTGCGTTGGCAATTTGGGGCTAGCAGCGACCTCCCCAGGACCGTCTCCTACTGCTAGCCGCCCCATTGCACCTTCCAGCGGCTCGGAGCAGCTACCCTCGCCCGTCTTCTCGTAGCATGCGTCCACCTCAAAGCGTACCACGCATGCGAGATCACCTAGCTGGTATCGAAGAGCCCGGTGATGTGCCGTGCTGTCTTCTAGACCAGGTGGGTACGTCGTGAACTTGCGCTCGAAGTTCCTGCCCCACCCGGAGTTCTTGGAACCACTGATCAGTTCGCGGGCGGTCCTCTCGCAACGCTCGATGACCAGAGTTCGGTGGACGAGGTGTAGGTTGACGCGAAAGCTGTCTTGACTTCGGCCCGCAGAGAAATCGAGGAGCTTTCTGAGGCTGTTCCGGTTCACCAGGACATCAATATCATCAAAGCGAAACGATGGGTTCATCGATGCCGTAGCGCGAAACAACGGCGCGAACGGAAAGTCGGGGACGCGTGCTGCATTCTGGTCCACGAAAAAGGTGCCTCGATCCTTCGGGATGGTAACCGGTAAGGAAATGTTCTGAAAGACTGCTGCGGAACCTATTGATAGTTACTCATGTGTGATGTTTCCCCAGGCGCTTCAAGCTTACCAGGTATGTGGATCTTTTCATCCTGGCCAAATGCCCAGTTGTAGCTGCAAACCAGTTCGCAACGTGAAGCGCTAGAAACCGAGGCCTCCGACGGAACGAGAGAAGGGTGATCAATGCTATGAATCACCTGACGATGCACATCCTTCCACAGCCAGGCCTCAAGACGATGCTTGCCGGGCCGATGAGATCGTGGGCCCCTGTGATGCTGTTGCTCGCTGGAGTGTTGTTCCATCGTGTGTGCCGCGCTCTCTGCGGAGATCCTAGGGCAAGGTAACGTGGTGTTATCGTAGGCTGGGAGGCCAGTGCCCGAGGAGCTGGCCACTAGGCTATGTAAGTACTTTGGGAGACTGCTCGCCCAGAACAATCGACAGGCATTCGGTCGGGGCAACCAGACTGGCGCTCTCAAGGTGCCTGATAGGGCTCCATAGAAAGCGTCATGACGGAGAGGAGTTCGGAAAAAGATAGCTGCGGCGTCAGTCTCAAACGTTTGACGGTGCATACATACCTCGGGCTCACTCCGATTGGCCCATCAGGAGGCGCCCAAAACGAGGGCCTTTTCCGAGAAATCCTGGAGACATACCGAGCGACCCGTGAAGGATCTACTTGAGAGATGTCGTTTCTTTTCCTCGAACCAGTGTGCCGAAAGGTGCATAATGTACTGATATTCCTGGAGCAGAACACTCCCAAATTTACGAGCTGGTTTTTTCAGTCATTCCTGTCGTCACCTGAGATGTTCTCCTTCACGATTACCACTGATGATTACGTCCAGGTAATGTCCCGTCTCTCCAATCCGTGCAAGATCACCCTTATTGACCAATGACACGCTTGAGGTAGTTCTGTTTGGTGATATCACGATGATAGATCACTTCACACAAGCCACATTATCCCCGAGCTGCGAAGCAGATGCAAGAAACTGCTTGTATGAGTCTGTATCGAAACCCGGCATCACCATTGCGCGAAATCTACTGTGCCACTCGAGGCGACCCGGCCATCATAGCGACAAGGACAGTATCTCACCTCTGCCAAAGGAGCTCGGATACCCCATGCGCCGCGAGACCGGAGTCTATGGAAAGCCAGCCATCGGGGGCGTGCGGGTAACTGAATACTATCGAGACTAAATGGGGAGAAAGAAGCTTGCAGCTGACTGATCTCGTGAGAGAAATTTACTTGCCTATGTCACAATTGGCTCTTAGATTCACCGATCCTTTGTAGGCTTGAAGGACCTCGAAGCAGGGTCGTTGAACCAGCGGACGAAGGTCGAGTATTCCTACAGAAAGTCGAGGATGACTCGGAGTCAGGGCGAGAACAGCACTGGAGCAATTTTGACCAACGCGATCGCAGGTGACACTGAGGAAGAGGATACCGTCAGTCTTCGGCCAGGTCTACTGCGATCTAACGCAGGGCTTCTTTGACAGTTGATTGGGCTTTCCGTAGCCACAACTTATCCATTGTCACGTTTTGCCGTTATTTCCCTTCTCCGGACCCCCTTTGTGAGGGTGTTGACGCCGCAATGGCTACTCAAGATGTGGGATGGATGAAGCAGGGCTCCCGAGTTGTGCAGCGGCGGTGAGCAGAATGCTGCAATCGTTCTCACAAGCATCACAGTGGAGGAACCGCAACTCAGCGACACCACGGAGGAGATGGCCATCAACAACGCTTGGCGGGGTCAACTCGCTCCAGATCTTTATGCCACATCCAGCCTTTAGCGCATGGAGCTGCCCAGACACATTCCCTCTCACGTGGCCGAAGGTCAGACAAACACTGACCCTCGCTTGCCGAGACAAGGAGACGAAGTACGGCGGTGGCTACGCTGTGTCGAGCAAGAGACTGCTGGTGGTAGTCGTTGATCAGGGTTCCGTACCCGGGTTGCAAAGCGGGGCGGGTCACGGGTGATGCACCCCCATTTGAAAGTGCTTACTTGCGCCTCGACTGGGGTGAACGCAAGCGCCACTAGTTAGTGTGGGAATGTGCTCTGGGCCCTCTGTATCTCACAGTCAGCCGCACCACGTGGCATACTCGGAGCGGGCGCCACGCTAGTTGGTGACCAGGGGCGGTTTAGCGTCGCCAAGCACGTTTGACACATACTGCCGTCGTCCAGGGATTGGACAAGCCCACGAAATAAGCCTGCAAGTTCACCTGATCTAACAGAGCGTATCTACCCGGTGGTACGTGCCTCTTGCCCAGGCTCCACTGTCCTCGGTTGGTCGACTCGTGGCTATGGAGGTCTGATACGGACGTTCGGATGTCATAAGCAGGCGGCCCCGAGGGATCAGAGTCGGGCAAGGTATTGGGGACTTCTAGCACTCGGTGGTTTGCCGCGCTGGACGTATACCGACCAACCATGGATGTGCTGTGGACTGCGTTGCACATACACACCTGAGTGGGTCTTCTTCTTTCCTTTGTGTGCACGACCGGTTTGGGTTCGTAATCGATCGTAATGGCGACAGTCTTGGATACTGCATTATAGTCCCTATGTCATTTTCTCTTTTGAACAAACTTCTCGATGTTTCGAAAGCCAAAAACTGTGGAGGGGGTGGCATGAGAGAGTGTAAACAGTAATTGGGCCAAGGAGGTATTCTTGGAGACATCCATCTTCGTCTCTAGATAGCAGACAATGAAACCCCGCAGTTCGCAGATGTGCGGATTGACCGGATTGTTATCTAGTGGAGCAATCCGAGAGATGGAAGTATGTATCGTTACAGTACTGAATAAAGTCGATTCCAATTTGGGGAAAGTGTGGCCTCGGAAGACTAACCAGCATATGAAACCTCGGTGGAGATGTATATACTCTCGCCGACTGATTTGATTGACTGCAGATCGTTCGTGTCCTAGACGCTGCCGCCGTCCTTGCTTCAGGCCAGTCGAGGTGGTTGTATACCATCCCTTTAGGGTCCATCCTCGATTACGACCGGGTGGCGGGAAAGAGCGGTGGGAAAGAGCGGTGCAGCCTGTCAATGAGAATAGGAAAGCATCAGTGGCGCAAGATATAATTGTCATTGTCCCACCTCTACGGTTTAGTTCATCGCGGGCCTCCACCTCGTGATTCAAACGCAACTAGGTTATGTTCACTGCCTGCCATGTCCACACGCGATACATCAAGCCTCAGCACCCCGTTCAACCCCGACCCTTCCATTTCACACCTGAATGAATCCCTAGAGGGCATTCCAAGGTATCTTTTCCGTGTCTCGGACCCCTCTGCGCTCGGAATAACGACTGAGACCGAGGTGTGCTCTGAGGCCGCCAGGATCTCGCCGGAACACCTACGCGACCTCTATCAATTGCCATCACAGCAGGCTGCTCAGCTCCTCAATACTCACTTGTGGGGGAACTGTTCAGATTCCGGCCTAGACAGATGTAACCTGGTATCCTGGACCAGCTCTCTTCTCGTAGCCCTCCAGCTCGGCTTCTTTTGTCACGGCCGCAGTTGGAACCCTCAAGAACTGTCCGAAATCAAGGTTCTAGTGATCGATACTCGACAATTCGATTCAAGGGTTTTCGCTCGCGATCTGCAGGCTATTGCCGCTTTCAAAGATGAATCCGAAGTAGGAACCAAGCTCCGCTTACTTTATGAGTGGCGCAGCAGCGGTCGGTTCTATCCGGCAGAATACCTCTCGCAAGGGAAGCTGATCATCAGCCCTGAAAAGTCTTGCCAAGTATCCATGCAAGAACTCGTCAATCGCGGTATTCGGAATGTTTGTTCTGGGTTGGGCAACGATGCACACTGGGATACATGGGCTATACGGATCAGAAATCTACGGACCGAGCTTAAGTCTCAATCGCCGCCAATACGGAGTACTGAGGTTCAAGCAGCCATCAACGTGGCAAAGGCTTTTGGGCATTTTGAAATACCTGGAGTCATCATGCTTCTCAGTCTTACCCCTTGTGACTTGTCTAGCGGCGGTGCGGCAATCGTCGAAATGCTTCTCGGAGCATACTCCAGTAAATTCCCAATGAACGAGCATGTCACGTGCAACCAAACACAAACGCTGACATCTAGGGCCTTTTTCAGAGCAAGCCGTTATTCGACATGTTTCTTTCCCTTGGTTCATCCCAGGCGCCGATAGTGAAAGGTTGCCTGAATTGGAGAGGTGGCGAGTTCTGAGCGACCGTATTGGAAGGCACTTGACGCTGAACATCGATCAGTTAGCGCTGAACATCGATCAGTTAAGGCGAGAGTCGGAAGGAGGGGATAGCGGGCATGGTCAAGCAGATGACCTGGCAAGTGGTTTCGCAGGTCTTGCAATCCAATCAGATGACGTTAGCTGAAAGAATCGTCTGAATAGTCCGCGACGAGAAAACAGAAGTATTGCAAGCTTCGCCAGGACATCTTATCTCGCTGTCGCAAGGTCTCAAGTAGCGAAAGAATGGAGGCAGGAAGGACGGATCGAGGCAGTCTTCACAGCTCCAAAAGTCGGAAACTCCTATTTGTTACATAAAAACGCCTTTGTTAGTGCTTTTTCCTGGGTGGGCCAAATGGCATTACCCAGCTCAATCAGTCCCGGACCAAATTCATCAAGCACTCCGGCCACATCTCGCTCATCTGCATGGGTGGTGTCTCGATATTCCTCAGGTCCCTTGAACGTTGCGTCGTTCCATATCTCTTTCCACTTGGCCACTGCCTGGGTCGCTTGGGGGCTTTTGCTATGGATGTCTGAGGCCACCATGTAGAACGACGAGCGCTTTGCGTGAAACCTCTTGGGCTTGAATAATGTGATTGTAGAGAACTTTCGAGAGGTGTAAAAAAGCATGATTGTGTCCCATTCCTCAAGCTTGTGGAGGAGGATGATCATGGTCCCCCCCGGTTCCGTGTGTTCAAGGCCTAGAGCCAGTTGTGTTGACACCAGCCGGCAAGCCTCTCGCTGTTCCCGACACTCTGGTCGTTTTTGTGTCCGGAGCACTTGTCCATCGCAAAGAACGAGGCGAAACAGATAGTGAGGCGCAATGTTTCGTGGAAGGAACTTTCCGCACTGCTCGTTATTGGCTAGTCCCACACCCATATCCATATCTTCAGCCAGCATCGTGATATCAAGAAACTTGAATTTCACTCTGCTGTCTCTCCCCAACAGAACTCTATGTCCTCCCTCCGCAAGAGGTAGAGTGAACGCCAATACTTGAGCTTCAGGACACCATTCAAGTGCAGTCGCGAGGAAGCCTCCAGGGGCGGCGCACATGTCAAGAATCCGCGGCCGTTGTGTGCCACGGCTTATGACTGAGAATGCGTCCGTCGCTGTGTGCAGCTCTTTGGCAATCTCGCGCATCATACTGAAGAAATACTTGGCAACTTTTTTACTCGCGTGATCGGCTCGTGATTGTTGGTTTTGAAAATGTCGGTCAGCTTTGGGACTCTCCCAAACCTATCACGCAACGTCAGCATCAACCGTGCAGGCCATGTCGGCGCGGGAAACTTACGCGTTGCTGGACTTCATACAATTTTCTGAATATCGGGGCGTGATTCATCAAGTATGGAATGATTAAATCGGAAGGTTTGGGGCTGTTATTGACACCATCAGATAATGAGCCTGGCTTCCCTACCGGCGATGCCATGGCAAAAAGGCAGCAGCTGCTGTTCGGGAATCTTTCCAAGCTGCGAACCTCTTCGAGATCCGTGGACATCTGCTGCTGTACGACTTGACCTCCTTCTTTGACGAGATGCCTTTGTCTTTTGCTTGTTAAAGCATCAGGCCATCATACCGGTCAGCTGGCTTATGCGCAAGACTGCCTATAGTCATTGTTGGCATTGCTGTGCCGTAAGAAGCTTAACCCACCTCGCCTTCTCGCCAATCCGCGTGCACAGAATATTGTAAGTCAGCTCGCTGTCTCGTGGCACTCATCTATTGGCTTATGGGTGAAGACACGGGTTTGAAGCTTGGGATTTCTGGTTGGACGCGCAATGGCGGTTCTCCAGGTAGGGAATCTTCAATGCATGATTGGTACATGTAATAGTCAAGGGCCATCAGTCCAGCGTTATTGCTGTGATTACTTGCGCGACCTTATGCAGTGATAACCCACAGGATGCAGAATAATACCACTCTTGCATCTGATCGTCGCATGCTTGGTATCGCTTCGAGGAAGTGGAAGAAGCACGCGGTATGGCGAAAGGATCCAAAATCGCAGAAAAATTACAACTGCACTATAAACCTTAGAGAAAGCTCGGTATGTACTGCCTAAGCTTCCACCTTTCGATCTTGAAGCCGGCAGCCATGATCCGTCTCCGCCACTCGCGATTCTGTGTAATGCTATCAACCCTACGAGCAACCGCAACAGTGACAAGCATCGGCAAAGAGAGCACATGTGGAATTGGAAACCGCCCTTATGGGCTTCCGGGGGCAAGCATCCAACCGCTGCGTCAATGAGGGTTTGACCGGCTACGAGTGCGCTAGTCTGCCATCCGCACTCAACAGCCCCCGCCCTCGGTCAACAGTGGCAGCAAAACCCCGTCATCCGCGGTTCGCTGTGTCGTCTTTACTGCTCTTGTGCGTCGCCGAGACTGGTCTCCAAGCGGGCAGACGTAGACCTCATCTGCAGCCTGGTCATGGACTGCCACTCTGGTGGGCTGCAATAGTCTCCTATGACTCCAATCCATCGACGCAACCTCGGGAATCTGCTGAAGCTGTTGGCGCGTTCCCTGCCCTTGTACGCGCTTGTATGAACAAGGACCTTACCAGTCAGGCGAACCAAGTGCTCGATTCTGCGGGGACTGAAGTGCAGGCATAGACCTACTGCGGGGGGGCTCGGGGCCCATACGCTATCTTTGACGTGACGTCCAGGGTAGCCCGCGGCTAACGAATCGGACGGCTCCCCGCGCCACCCTGGCACATGTACGCCGGAACATGCTGGAGGCTCTTTCATCCGCCTGGTGTCACCTCATTTGTCGGGGCCAGCATCACCGCAGCCCCATAAGCCTAAGCACCGCAGCATGCACGGCTTAACCTGCCTGGCGCTTCCTCGGACGGAACCTCCCCCACGCCACATGCAACGAACAGATGCCACCATGGTCAGCCTTTTCGCGTGGATTGAGGAAGGGCTTGCACTTCACCGTCCGTGTCAAAAACATTCAGGGTCTTTCGTGGGTTGTTATCGCGCCGATGGCCAAACTAACCGGAAGCCAAGCCTGTGCTCCCGACAGGGACCCTCATGTGCTATGGAGCTAACCGCATGCATACATGCAACATTGAGAGACCCCATAACGGGCGCTGGTCTAGACTGATACGCTACAGCGGAGAGTGAAGCGAGCGTGTCACGACACTGCAATTGGGCCACGATACGGCGCAGCCGCCAGGCGTACCGTCAGCGCGTGCCACTGCTCGCCTGTCTCCGCTATTTGACAAGCGGGCTTAATGGCGTAAGGTGCGCAAGCTAGCAAATGTTTGCTGTCACCTCGTCCGAAGAGCATGCTACTTCGGCCGCCCTGCGCCAGAGGTACCGTCAGGCTGGCGTTCGTTCAGGGTATGCTCCGGCTGCGTTGACCAGGTGCTCCAACGCCATCCTGACGATGTGTCCAAGTGTGCCAGCCCATAAACCTGTGTTGGAGCATCGTTGCGAGGGCTCATGGCAAGCGATTTGTGTCGCTATCCCGGCCTCGTGCAGTTGAGGTGGCGGCATAACACGCAGTCGCGACGCGTCCTAGATTGCGAACTGCCAATCACAGCGACGCGTCCCCTCAGCACTCGAGGGAAGAGACACGCCACAAGACGACAGAGGCCGATCTTGCTGCCAGAGCACACTGGAGGGTCTCGAGTGGTGCCTCTTTCCAGGATAACGTGTTGCTAGTCATTGCGTACGAACACGTCGTGCTGCCGTTGTCTGCACTCAGCGTCGTTCATCCGCTGTTGACG
>NW_026850020.1:0-14442 GCF_030869225.1 Colletotrichum abscissum | reverse complement strand
GTCGGTTTTGTGCTTGTTGTGTGAAATAGAAGGACAACGACTCTTTGGACATCGTCTGGGCATGGCACGATTTTATGCTTCGCATGAGAGGCGTCCGCGATGGTTCGCACGTCCGACATCGCTGCGATCAGGCTGCGAGCAGGCAACGAGCAGGCCACAAGGCAGACTACGAGGCAGGCTGTGAGGCGGCTTACAGTCAGGCGGCATTGGGAGACCTGAGAACAGTCACTTGCACGTAGCACCCCAGGGGCATGGACCTGGCAAAGGGAACATCAGATACAACATAGGGGTACACAGAGTTAATTCAAGGGAGAATCATCTCCGGTCTGTCTAAGCATGTTGCTGCAGGTGCTTTCCGCCCATCCCTATGCTCCGTCGATCGCGTTACACCACCAGCTAAGACCCCTCACGTCTACCGGTTGTACTGTCCAGGGTCAGTAAGCCTTGGGTGTCATCGGGCGTGGGACTTACGACAACACAGTCTTCGCACCGCGCGCCGTGGACGTTCACCCAGCCGGGGCAGTCGACGCCGTGCTTGTATCTGTTGACGCAGGGGTAGCGGTCCATCCTTTCGGCTTCGTTCGCCTTCGAT
Organism: Colletotrichum abscissum; assembly: GCF_030869225.1. Classification (NCBI taxonomy): domain Eukaryota; kingdom Fungi; phylum Ascomycota; class Sordariomycetes; order Glomerellales; family Glomerellaceae; genus Colletotrichum; species Colletotrichum abscissum. The sequence goes on along the minus strand of NW_026850020.1, from coordinate 13,850 downwards.
CTTGTGCTGGCTCGCGGGTGGAGTGTAAGGTATGCGGTTTGTGGTAAAAGTGAGGTTTTGATGGTCTTCGGATCAGGGAATCTCGCCATCAGCACCAACCCTTTATATGTCTTCCTCCCAGAATTCCAGACCATGCCGCAGCTGCCTCAAATGGACACGACTGCAGAGCCAGTGCCTCCATTCGCAAGGAGCCACGGTCCGATGCCCAACAGACCTCCCATGCCGCCGGCAACCAGCGGGTACTGCACGGCTTGTCCGCGATTGGCCCTTTCCCTGGCCCGCGAGTCTCTCGACAGTCAGCCAACACGAATGTTGTCGGGTTCTGCGCTGGCCGTCGCTGCGCAAGACATGAAGTCGGGAGATGCAGCCCTGATTGGTTGGGCTAACGTCTCCATGTGCATGCCAAAAGCGGGCCGTCCTGGGGACGCTAAAACGTGAGATGAGCGCCCCACGTCGTCTGTGCCGTGGCACCGGGGAGGATGCAAGGACGATGCAAGATTTGGCGTTCCCACTCCCCTCCAACTTTCTTCAATCAGCTCACACCCACAGACATGTCGTCGCTCACACCCCACCATCTCAGCATGTGCACCCCCGGTCTCCACCCCCCTCCTGGCTAGTCCTCAAGCCGCATATACCTGATGTCCATCACTCTGCAGAGGGGCTCGAGCGCCCTCAGGTCAATGTCACTCACTCCGGCTGCCCACGCCTGCCCTCAACCCACCCTGCAAGGCTGCCCCGATTGGGCCTCGGCTCGAAATGCCCTAGGCCGGGCTTCGGCGCTGTTGCGAGTGCGCCAGGCCTTCCGCCATTGCGTCCGCAGAGCGTCCTTTGTCGACGCAATCAGCTCGCCATCCACCCGCAACCCCATCACGAAGGCCCGAAGAAAGCCTCCGACTAATTTCTCCATCGTTGGGCAAGTTGTAATACTATGCCGGCTAAGAAGATCACCTGGAGACAAAAGGCTTGCAACGGATGCTGTGTCTTGCTCCACCCCCAACCGAAAAACGAAGTCCTCATCACCCGCCGAGCTGACAGGAAAAAATGCGTGGGAAACAGTGTGGATGTGGGAACATTGGAACACAATATCTCTTACAAACAAAGTCATTATTCTATTACGATTCACGTGTCTAGCAGATCCCTTCGCAGCTCCGCAGGTAATGAATTCGCCTACAACCTAACCTACAGCAAACAATCCTCGTTCCCCCAACCCGCTCGAAATCTTGCATGCAGATCCGATCATGTCGACAAGCGATTTCGTTTCGGTGCTCGGTCATCTTCAAGATCCTCCTCGAGCCGCCTTTTGGTCTTCTTGTAAGCTTCGATAACACGCCTATACATGTCAGCTTCCATCGATCGGTTGGTGACAAGAAACGTACAGTTGAATGAGCCTGACTGTTTTCATTTGATCATTATCCCAATCAAAACGGTAATCATTTCTTCCTTGTTGATCTGTATTCACATCCGCCTCTGTGAAGAGATTCCCTGTCTCGATTTCATACGCCACTCTTGAATCGACAGAGATGAAAGTTTTCGTGATGTGCTGGACCTCGAACCCAACACTAATCATCATGCCCTCGATCTCTTGTTCTATATCTTCATGGTTTGCGGGCGGTTGCCCGCTTGTCTGAAGCGTGTGTGGTGAGTTCTCGTAAGATGTGATTTGCCCGCCAATCCGAACATCAATGGAAGCCCCAGCTTTCATTGAGCTGATCACATTTTGAATTAGCAAATGATCCACCAAATTACTCGATGTAAAGGGTACCTGTAGAGCTCCTCGAAGAGGCGAGGTGGAATTGTGGTTCCGGCAAGGCAAATCGAAACGTGATCATGGGAAGATTGGACGCCGAGAGTGTTCCCATAACTGAACTTGTCAGTAAACAAAGTGTGTAACGCATCGGCAGACCTACCTGCACTCCGTGAAGACAATATCGGCTTCTTTGTATTCAGTTGATGGCGACTTTGACACGCTCGGGCACTTTTCGTCTCCTGTGCTTACAGAGAAATTCGCCGCCGAAAATTTAGAATTATGGCTGATAATAAACCGTACGTGTTCGGAGTGCGGAATATCCAAGAAATTCACATGGCGTTTCAACACGCCAAATACTTCTGAAATGAAATCGGGGGAGTCGAGATGGGCGTCGATTGAAGAAGAGGCGTCATAGTGGTAGGACTCAGCGTCGAACTCGTCGGGTGAGTAGTATCCTTCATCCTCAAACATCGGTCCTCGCATGATATCAATCAGGGAGAGTTTCGTGACGAAATTGTTGTGATTTCGACCTACACATGTCAAGCTCTTGTCGGGAACGCGACGGTCTTATAAGCTACCTGGGGAGGGAAAATGTCGACCCCCTGACGCCTGATTGCAAAAAGATACTGCCAGTGGTGCATGGTCTCCACATTCATCTCGCCCCCTGAGAGGTCAATAATACGTAGTGGGTCTCGAATCGTCTGCCCCTGGGTCTGAGCTGCCCAGGCACTCAGGGAGGCAGCCCCTTAACCCATCCCAGCTGCTTTGAGGGCCTTCAGAGCCAGACCATCTTGGCAAAGGATTTACGACGCATTCAGAGCAAACTGCAAGCAGCCAACGCCACGCTTCCTGCTTGACACCTCTCTCGACCGCAACAGCATCATTATTTCAAGCGAGCTACTCACGACTGAAAAGACACGAGAACCGAACGCCCCATGTTTCGGGGCCTTCTCATCATCTTCAATGTCGCTGTGTTATTTTATCTCGGCGACGCCGTATCAGTCCGACGCCGCTGACATCTTTTACTCGACGCCTAGGGCTGCTTCAATGGCCAGCAACCCATAGTTGAGACGACTAAAGTCTAGTCGCTATGCTTCCTGGCGTCGCGTCGCCGCTGTGCCCATGCAGAGGACGTTCAGGTACATCCTCATCCTTCGAAGAAAGCTACCTGCCCTCTACCAATTGCCAACTTCAGGAACGTGATTCGCGAGGGCTTTTGATGGAGACGAAGCATTGGCTCACAGGGAAAACTGGCATCCACATATACCTCGATGATCTCTACGAATTGATTTCAAGTAAGAACAATTGTATAAAAATCGCGGGATTCATTCGATTGCGCGGAGCAGCGCTCACCGCGAGGCGCCTACCCCCGTGGTCCCCGTTGGCCCTACTTCATGAATTCTCCGCCGAGGGACCACTCATCTCTGCCCCGCAGACAACTCCCCAACCCTTCAGCCACAAAGCCTGGTCACAGATAGTCCATTTGAACACAACATCCCATCTGACTCCAAAGGCTGCCTTGCCGATATGGAAAACCTTCAAGAGGGTCAGTCTCAGGTCTTTGCCGAAGTACGAGGGGAGACTGACTAATTGCAGTACGCGTGAAAAGCAGGATCTGAGATCTCCAAAATCGCTGCTTCCACAAGCTGGTCATGCAAACCAGGCCGTGCAGATCCTTCGCGCGCGATAGCTACATTTGCTCCTATGAACTTGATTATCGTCGATGCAAGCCGATCTCCCAGTAGAGGTTGTTCCTCAAACCTGTGATGTTTGACGGGGAGCTTGTGATGTGTAATCTTTGGTTGCATGCCGATCTTGTTAATATCTCGTCCGATATTAGAGAAAACGTGACCAAGCTGTTCTTCTGGTGTTTCTGATGGTTCGTATAAGATTCGAGATGGTTTCAGGAGAGGGGATGTTTCGGGCAGGCTATCATCGTCGGTGGAAGGAATCATGTCGACTACTTCGATATTCAGCTCTCCGCCCGGTACGAGACAAACCTGCACATTGACGAGAAATTCTGGCCAGTTCTCCCGATCACTCGCGAATGTATGAGATCATAGGTCCTCATTCCATATCGTGTCTTGGTCGACTTCAAGGCAGACGTTGTCCCTGAGTGATTCGCTAAAGTAGTGTCAGTTTTTTCCTCGTAGCGGACCTTAATAACATACAGTCGAGGATGGAGCTGAGGGTCCCTATATCCTACGAAATGTGCGATCGCAAGTCCGTTGGAGTCTCTCATTTCAGCGGCTCGAGCCAGCCAAATGGCGCTGTTCGTCGGGAAGTCTACAACAGATTCGACATCCGATAATGGATAACAAACTTGGTCTCCACGCGCGATTTCCAGACTCCAGCTCAGCAAGTCCCATGCCTTTGCGAGAGTGTCCTGCTACAAAGTCAGAGCGGAGGGACTAGGGGTGCCGAATGGGCCGCACATTTTTCGGGTATTGCCGTGTAGCAGATGGGACAGCCATTGCGAAGTCTGCCGCCGAACTATTTTCAAAATAAAGGGAGCAAGAACAAAGGACAAGGCGTCTTGCCCTCAGTCGTCGTAGGCAAAGCTTTATCTGTGTTGTGAACCCGGCAAGCCAGGTGATCCTCCTTGATGAACAGAAGTAAAAGCATGAGCCATCGAACTCTTCAGACCCTTGCAGGCGTTCCCACATGTGTTTGCCGTCATGTGATGTAAATTACAACGCTTTCCCTGATTGATGAGGCTTTTCGACAGGGGATACCTCGAGGGCCGGGCAATCAGGTTCGTCGGCTCTTTGCTCGAGGTTGGCTTATGCATGGACTCCTTCGCAATCTCGGATCTCGCAATCCGGGGGTTCCGCCTGTTGTCGGAAAGCTACCCTCCAAGGTCTCTAGAGAGATGGCATAAGGAATCGGAGCATCTCATCAAAGGCGTCCTAGGTTCCATTGGGACAATGACCGGGACATTCAGAAGATTAGGAAAGTGTCTGGTCACAGCTACAGCCCTCGGCTTGAAGTGGTGCTAATCGCTAAGTCGAAGCGGCGAAGCCATCTGTGTAGTCATGCGCTCGTCGACTCTTGCTTGGGCGCGGATCTAATCATGAATGGACGAAGCATCGTCTCGACAGCAGAAATTGAACACGAGCAAAGTATGTGTAGAGCCAAACGACAATCAGGTTTTGAACAAATTGGCTCAAATCCGAGGACCATTTCCTCTTCGAAAGCTCTCTGCTGTGAAAGGCACAATCCGCTTGTGTGCCACCTGTGGTATGCATACCACATTCAGCTGAGCGAACCTAATGATCCACGACCGCAGAAGTTCCAATCTTTGTGGGTCGTAGCGCATAGCAGTGGGATCATGGACAGGAAAGGAGGTGTGTCATGTCACTTTGGAGCATGTCTGATTAACCTGATGCAAGCATCAAAACGGGCGCGGTGCGACGTCAATTATTTCCCCTTTCCTCCCCTCTCTGTCAAGCTTTTGGCAGGATATCGAACCATATCCTTTCTGGTAGCTAACTGAATCTGTGAACGTACTCTAGGTTGCTTCCGTAGCGACAATCATTCACAGTATTTCGCACGTCATAAGGGCCTCCACGGAGGTCAATGGCCAAAGGACCAGATTGTCGCATCTGGAAGCCAGGATGCCAGCCATGTACGCCTGCTCAACTGCCCGGAGCTCTCCATTAATTTCCCATACGCGTCTCTGTTGCGACTCGAGGGATGAAAGAGGCCGTTTGGGTTTGCAGTCGCACGCGGACTTGTTCCGCCGTCGCGTTAGTCTCGGTCTTGCTGAGTCTCTTCTAAGCTCCCATTTCGGTAAAGATGATGCGTCCAAGATTCAGTAGCCAGCAGAGGTTTGTCCATGTACCAGTCCAGCTAAGGCCTCTTAGGCCTTCACTCGGGATTTCGTTTGCGGCCTTCGGCCACATCTGGGTCTCGAAATGGTCAGAAAACCCGATCAGTCTACGACTTCCTTGGCGCTGGCTCTGTGTGAATCATTAGCGACAATATCCTCGACTCTTCAAGGCTTAGCTGAAGCGGGGACACCGACCGCCATGGGATTGAGATCCTAAAGGACAATTTGTGACGGCCCACAGGGCAGAGCAGTGCCAGCTCGGTTAGCTCAGGGCATCTAACTTTGCCTCGGCCGATCTCGCGAAACCCAGCGTGGAGGAGACTGTCTGGCTCGTCATGGCTACGGCCGAACGCGCAACCAATCCAACAGGCTTCGTTCTTCTCGATATAGGGTTCTTCACCACGTAATTTGTACTAGAGCTCCTTGTCTGGTTCGCTATCACTTTGTCAGGCCTCTTATGCGACGGTGCCATCGTCGTTGACAGTCCGTTAGGGCACCAATTGCAACTTCAGCAGGATAAATGTGGTGAACATTGGTCGTCTCGAAATTTCTGTGCGGGATGCTACACTAGCGACGACGTTACGAACATAACGAGGGGGGGGTGTCACAAACACAAGTTTCTGGAGGGCCAGGGTAGACCGTTAATGATCTGGGTGCCTGGCAAAGAGAAGGGAGCGAGCCTTAGGGGCATTAATTTCTAGCAAAACATCCATGCCCAGCTACAGTGGCATAAACAGCAGGCTATGAGTCCTGTCCCTTATGGCTTGACGGGCGAGATTGCTTTCACACAGTGTCTTGGAGGCGGGCGTCAGACGGGCCATCGAGGGTATGGGTTCCCCGGACCATTGCTTTCGTTACCAATCATCGCTTCTGAAGCCCATCTGTCTCTCCATATGAAGCTATCAAGCATACGTCTGTACGATTGGTACTTCGAGTTGGTGCAGTCTTGCAACTTACTGAGCTTACTGAGCTTCGCAATGCTCATCCACACAAGCTGGAGACGCTGTAGCCTGAACGGCGCAAGGTCGGAGATCGAAGTTTCATATCCTATCACCCTGACATGCACCAAGACTCGATAATCTCACTTGCCCCTCCCGCGAAAATTTCACTCCCTCTGTGCTAATGGTTTACTGTGGCATCTCGCGAGTTCCTTGCGCCTTATCCTAATGCATCTTTGTCAGGACAGGAAAGGGGGGAGGGAGGGGCGTCGAGGCTAGGGTGCACGCTCATAAGCTCCTACAGCTCCCTCCATGTCAGCTAGTGCGGTGGACAATACCAGGCGATCACTGCCAAAACCTCTGTTTCGCCTGACATCGATGTGTTTGCCCTCTGGTATTCACTTGCTCGCTTGACATTGACCACCGTGCCCCATATCATACCACCTTTCCCTGGGTATATAATATGGCTTTGCCCCGTTCTCTTGCCTAGGTAGACGTTTATTGGCGATCTTACGTTTGAGAGATGAAGTGCTCTGTTCGTTCATCTTCCATACTGCAAGGCGCAGCAAGGGATCACAGTCAACCGCCGCACATTCATGGCCCATGAACACGTCTTTGGAATGTGGCTCATCATCGCCAATTTCCATCAGAGCTGAAGCCTGTAGATCCACCCACAGGTAAGCTTCTCAGAACGAAATCTCCATACAGCCATTGAATATACTTGATTTGTATCAAAAAAAATTAAGTCCGTACGTGCTGAACATTGCCTTCTTTTATTATGAAAGCCTCCACCCCACTTTCTCGCCTCCTCCGCCATCGATCGCTAGCCGTGATTCCCTCGATGCACCCATCCCGAAAGCGTCTCAAATACTTCTGGACATCGGCGGCAAACGATGTGGTGATCTTACGTCGAGTTCTTAAGAAAACGAGGTCCCAGTTCAGGCATTCCAAAATAGCTAGCCCGGAAATCCCACCCCCCTCATTTCAACGCTAGGGATTGATTTGCACAACGGAATCCCAGATTCCGCGTCAGCCGCGGCCCGGTCAGCTGACTTCTGCCGCCGTTATGCCCCAATGATATCCAGGGTGAACACAACTCGTCTTCAGGAGTCACCGAGGACACAAGTGTGTCGCCTGAGCCAGATGAGATATATGGAGGTGGGCATGAACCACTTTTCCAATGGTGAACGCCTTTTCACCTCTACGCGACCGCCTACGTGGCAGATCAAGATTGTTGCCAGTCATTAGCCTCTTGATCGTTTGGCCATTTGGGGACATGGTCGCTCATGAGCGAGTCTGCCATCGAGGACTGTTGGCAACCGCGAGGAATGGTGGAGAAAGGTCACTATTTTCATTTGTGAGGGCAAGCTAAGTATGGGTTAATCCGACTCTATTTACATCATTTCATTCAATCGAGGGATTCACGAAGTAGCAGAGTGGGGGAAACCCGGAGACCATATGTACTGTCGCCACTCTGCAGTTGATGGGACAACGAGATGGCAGCGGTCAGTACGGAAGTGCATCCACGAAGGCGATGCACTAAAATGTGACCTGGTTTTCAAGCACATTTTCCGCAGACGTTCGTGCAAGGTCAAAACGGCGGCAGTACCAGTTCCCATGCCGTTGACCTGATTGCTGACGCGCGAGTGTTGAGGTACAGGGCGCGGCCAAAGAGCCTTAGCATCTTCAGCAGAATGCCGTCCTACATGGCGTTAGAGGAGTGTCCGCATAGTCACTGTAGAGTCTACCCTGGAAATTCGAAATGCCCTCAGGCCTCCTACTACTGAGCGGTATTCACCAACCAACCATTGTTTCTCGAAATCGAGATATTGCCGCCTTATTTCCCTCTAGTGCACCCAATCGAATTAATTCCAAAAAGAATTAGTGTTAACAAAAGTGGGCATTCATGTGGCGACGTCATCCAGCAGTTGATGAGAGCAACCCATGACTGACACCAACCTCCAGCTCATCGGATAAAACTCGTGGCGAACGTTAGCAGCGTACATACATCAGAGCCATATACTCGACGACTTAGGTTTGTCTGAGTTGTGATCTTCAACGACATGCCACAGCCAGCAAAGGAAATGTTAGATGCTGCATAATCGTGATTGTTCGGCATGTAATCGTATGGGTTTTTTGGCTCATCAACTTCAAAGGGGCCGGAGCACAGACATGACGAAAATGCCAACCGCCCGCCCGAGGGTGCGAATACCTAGGCACATGTGGACCTTCTTAACTCAAACCCGACCACCCTACCCCGCTGGCGGTGACCAGTGATAAGACACAGGCCAATCATACGAAACCACGTTATCGGACTCTTGACTAATTGGGCCTCGAAGAGCATTGACGCTGTCAATCTTGTTCAGAACGAGAATCATAGGACTTTCAGGCAGGCCAGCGCCCTGGATGACACTAGCGGCTAAGCATCCTGGTACCAACTGGAAGAACTTTGAACGGGAAGGGTTCCGGAGAATGCAGGCTTAAACACAGAAGCAAGGAGGGGTAAAAGAGGGGTAGGTATGAAGCATCTGAGCATCTACTCATTCCGTCAAATACATGGCCTGGGTAAAGCCGAGTAGTGCTGGCTTCTCTACATACTTAAGAGCTTTTGCAGAGGTTTTCGCCTTCAGCTCTCCAACAGACTTCTCCTCACGGATTCATTGACATTACCCGACCAGCACCATGTCCGACAAAGAGTCCCAAACGCCTCGTGTGTTCATCATGAGACATGGTAAGCCATATTTCTGGCAACTGAACACAGTTCTATAACTCATCCAGCTACAGGAGAGACGGAATGGTCCCAAGCTGGCCGCCTCACTGGGAGCACAGAAATTGATCTCAACGAGAAGGGAGAACAGCAGGTTGCCGCTGCGGCAAAGGCTCACGCGGGCGCAGGCAAAACCATCGACCCAAAACGCCTTGTGCTGGTCATCGTTAGTCCAAGAAAGAGAGCGCAACATACTTTAAATCTCTTTCTACCGATGTCCGATGACGGCGATCAGATGCCAGAGGTTGTCGTAAACGATGACATAGCGGAGTGGGACCATGGCGAATATGAGGGACTTACCAAGGAAAAAATTCGAGAACGAAGATGGGCAATGGGATTGGACAAGGGCACCGGATGGGACATCTGGCGCGACGGATGTGCGCGCGGAGAGTACGTCATGATTTGCTACGCTGTGTTTGGCGCGTTGAAGCTAATATCCTGATGATATGCAGGTCGAATCAACAGGTTACCGCGCGAGTGGACAGAGTCATTTCCCAGATCCGTAACAAACAAAGCCGTTATATGAATGGCGAAAGGCCCGCTGATGTTCTCGTTGTAGGTTTTCGCCCCGTGGAGAGCGGGTCATCTATTCACTGCTCCTCTCCTGTCCATTCATGTTCGTGGCTAAGAGCTGGTATCTTGTAGGTCGCGCATGGCAGTATCTTAGGCGTTCTTGCGGCACGCTGGGACGAAACGGACGCTGTACACGGCCGCAGTTACTTTCTCTCGCCGGCGGGAATAGCCCGTCTAGAGTGAGCTGGTTTCAACAACACCATGACCCTCGTATTGTGACACTGATCTTTCCCGATAGATATAAAGACAAATGCACCGACCAAGCTTGTTTTACCAAGCTGTCTTCGCCATCGATGGAAGATGGTTCGGTTACCATATCAGAGAAATCGTCTCCGGCCGATGGGATCAAACATTTAGGGCAATCGAAGAACTCCGATATGATCTGAATCTAGTTCAATTGCTATCTTATGTGGTTCGACGCATGTCCTGCCGTAGTCTTGCGCAGTTACACTCTTTCCCAACTACCATCGTGATCAAGATCAAAAATTTCCGGAAACTGGCCGGACGACTTGAGGATCGCCTTGGTTTGATCGTCAGCTTGTTGAATGATTTCAGGCAGCAGCTCGAGCTCCCTCAAGCAATCACCATCGCATTTCGCTATGAAAATACGTAGAATCTCGTGCTTGTTGCGGATGATCGCCGTATGCAGTGCCGCCCGACCTTCCGGATTGCGTGTGTTGATTGTGGCGCCATGTTCTAGGAGTAAATCGACCATCTCTGTCAAACCGCCAAAGCTGGCCGACGTGAGCGGGCTACTGCGATGCCAGCCCTCCGGAATTTCAGGGTTGGGATTCGCGCCAGCTTTCAAGACCATTTCAAGAGTTGCGTGGTTGTGGCTGTCAACTGCGTGCAAGACTGTGGTGCGACCGCTTTCATCCATCGAGTTTACGTTTGATTCACCTCTAATGAGGAGTTCCATAACCTCCAGCTGCGCCCTGGCTGTGGCCCAGTCTAAAGCCGTACGCCCCTTAGCGTCCTTCTCGAAGACGGCATTCGGGTTGCTCTTGAGCTCGTCGGCCAATGACTTTCCGAAACCTGGACCTTCTGCAAGCAAGATCGTGTGGATCCATGGAAAGTTTTGGTAATCAAACCAGTCTCGAGTCCGTTCACCCCAGATGGGTTTCAGAGCTACTGTCTCTTCCGGTTTGCACCTTTTGCGGAATATAAAGTCATTCACGTGGTCGTACGATCTGTACACGTTTCAGTCGTCGGTCATACGATCTGTAATCATTGCCATCGTCCCACTCACTCTTCGTCGACTGGTGCCCCTTCTTGCAACAGGTACTGCACTGTTGCATACTGGTTCAGTCCACCATAGAGCGCCCACTCATGAGATGTCAGCGAATCGCGCGCATTACGACAAGTCTCGGAAGGAAAGCAAATAGCGCAACATACCCTCACCAAGCTAAACCCTCGGGTTGCGCTCTTGTCGCTGGGTTGCGCGAACCCTTGAGAGAACAATTCCCTTAGGCCGAAAATATTACCATTCATTGCATATGTAACAGACAAAGCTGTGTCTGGAACTACATTTTGGACGGTGAGCGGCCGCTGGGGCCCTGACTCAAAGATGTAAGGTGCCGAGTTCTGCTCGCCGCCAATAGCGCCATTGATAAACCACTGGCGAGGCCCGAAGTACTCGCAGGAAGGTACGATCGGATATGCCGTGTGTTGCTGCTCAGTGTTCACTGGAACCCCCCGGTACGACCTGTTGGCCTCGACCAGGATGACCGCGTCAGATACTGGCCTCATGCAAGGTAGTTCTGGTGAACTACCCACAAGCTCCTCATCGCTTGTGACGAGAGTCGGCGGGTTGATGAGCTGCAGCGTGGGGGCCGCGAACGAACCATAGGGGTCTCCGCTGCCTCGCGCAGGTGATGGATGACATTCCCCTGCAGGAGAAGCCAGAGGGTGGTAAGCTGAAATCTCAGAGTGACCTTGATTTGGAAGACGGATAGTGTCGTCAACGTGCTGCAGTCCATCGTCTACCATCGTCAGCGGGATTGAGGCTTGTTCACTGTTCGCAATGCGTGCGGATGGGTCTTTTCGTTTGCGCTTGTGGCTAGGTGGTGATTTCTGACGGTCTATCCAGGCACGAGCTTGCGTTTTGTACGCCGTAAGTAGTTCATCAACTTGCGTTCCGCACCTATCTATGTTCTCCCGATTAAGTGAGTCGAAAATGGCTTCGGGGGATACGTTCTTGAAACCTTTTGTCTTCGTTAAGCTGAAGAATTAGTAAAGGAACGAGCTCTGACTTGGGGGGCGAGCTTACGCCGTCCAAGGTATCGAGAGGCCACAGATTAGTGCTCCAGAACCTCCCACATGCGCCAAAATAGACTGTAACCGCTCCCCTGCCTTCGCCAAGGCACTACAATCACGTCCACAATTTTTTTTGTCTTCGGGCTGCTTCTTGTTGAGGATGTGATTAAACAACGCACCTCGGCCCAAACTGGACTCGTACGTTTCTCGCAACTGGCTAAATGCGACAAGCCACACATTTCTTTTGGCATTCCTGAGCTGAGGAGGGTCAGATTGGTTTTCTTGAGTGAGGTGGTCGTAGAGATGGATTGCAAGATCGGGAGCAGGCTCGCCGCCGATCTGTCGCTGTACCCATGCCTCAGGCTCTTGCTCTGCATTGATGCGCGAGGAGAGTGTACGCTTGACTATATCGGTTACGGAACATGGGAGATGATCCCAACACAATTGAATTTCCTCCAGAAAAATGCTTGTAGCGACAAGAAACTGGGGAGAATGAGCGAATTTCCGGCGCGGGCGAGAATGGATGTACCTTTGCGTCTAACAGTCGATCGCTGGGAATCGTCCCACTTGGGTCTTGAGATACGTGATGGAGCGCATCTGCAAACTGACGACTTCCCGCGTTTCCCATGGTGCGGGCGTTTGCTAGAGACAGTTGTTTCGAGGCTGTGGCGGAAGCAGCGTTGGTTACGCAAGGTTTTGTGTGTAGGCTTCGTAGAGGTTGTTGGCTGAAGAAAGGAGGATGGTCATGGACGGAGGACAATGTCTGGCGAACAGGGGGCTTTTAAGTGAGCTCGCCGGACAATGTCTGGCGAACAGGGGTTTTTGAGTGAGCTCGCCGGACAATGTCTGGCGAACAGGGGTTTTTGAGTGAGCTCGCCGGACAATGTCTGGCGAACAGGGGTTTTTGAGTGAGCTCGCCGGACAATGTCTGGTGAACAGGGGGCTTTTAAGTGAGCTCGCCGGACAATGTCTGGTGAACAGGGGGCTTTTAAGTGAGCTCGCCGGACAACGTCTGGCGAACAGGGGTTTTTGAGTGAGTGAGCTGGACATTGTCTTCTGGGAGGCTGGTGTCAAAAATTTTGCAAGCCAATCTCGGGCGCATACCGCGGCGGGCGTGCACCTAGAGCAAGCGCCCTCCAGATGTACCGCATGCCATCACATCGTTCGATAGTGGAGACCAGTATCAGCTCCGCCACACCCCCACACCCACAAAAGAGATCCCAGGGTACATCAATGTACGCAGCAAATGTGCTCACTCTTCCCACACTCACGCCCTGCTCCATTATGATCGCCCCTGGGGATGGGGTGGGCCACCGGTTCGGGGCGATATCAGCGACACCCTGCTTCCACATGGGCTCGAGAAACGTGCTCTGTCCTATGTACGTGCCTACTGGAGGACTCCGTGACGTCTTCTCCGCACACCCCCTGAACGGCAAAGAAGGAGGTGCCAGTGCATGAACCTGTCACTGTCAGGATCCGGGGTGGTGGACCGTGCCACCTGCAAGGTGTTTCATTTGTAGTGGGCAACTAGCGTATACCAATCCTTCCTGACACCTTCTTTCAACCTCCTACGGGGTATTGTTTCCTAACGTCTCGGACCCTTAGTCCTATCGTCGGCAAGGATTCGCCGGGAATGGAAACCTCCTTTTTCGGTCGTCTCTGCGTCGTCACCATGCCGCGCCATTCTTCCATCTGATTGACAGAGTTGATGAAGCAAGGCCATGTAAGAACGAATCA
>NW_026850019.1:0-15448 GCF_030869225.1 Colletotrichum abscissum | reverse complement strand
AGCCTAGACACACGTGTACATTAGTAGAGAACCGCAAACTACACTTGGTGGCCGCCAGGGGTAGATGAGGTTGGAGAGCAAAGTGGGAGATTTGGAGACGGCTGGTCGGTGTTTTGCACTGGCGAAGTGGGGCGCTGCGGATTAACGTCCGGAGCGCGTCGGCTGTTGGCCAAACCCCGCTATCCGGGCATAGCTGCTGACTAAAGCGGCCAAAACCGAGTAGGAATCAATCAAATCAAATCATGTTCCAGCTCAGCGCGTTGTGCAGCTAAGTCTCCAAGCAGAAGCTGGCACCGCTCATAGACGTACGGAAACGCATCCCTGTTGACTAGCTTGGGGCTTTGTGTGTGTTTACGCAAGAGTCCTCCGGAGTAGTGTCCTTATGCCGTCCGAGCCTGTTCGCTAGGTGACTCGATCCAAAAGCAAAGCTGGAGGCCATCGCGACTAAACCACCGCTGATTGTACCGTTTGGATGTCACCCACTTCATGTGGTTTTACTTGGCCATCGGCCGCTTACCGTCTCACCTAGAGCCCGAAGGTATATCGCTTTACGAACAGCCTGTCCCATGATTCTTATCGTCAACGAATCGCGCTGGCGGGCAATGACTTTATTCCCACGGCAGTCAAAGAAGACAACGAAGGTTGCGTTTCGGGCGAACCGTCAACATCTACAGACCTTTCCTTCGCGGCCCCAACGTGAGCAGACGAGGTGAGGAGGTCTCAGTGCTGGGATGTGCTGTTACTGTTGGTTTGGCCATCCACTCGCCAAGCGCACCGTAATACAGCTATATGGCTTCGTCCAGCTCAACGGATTATCAACGGAGAAGTGAACACGGCATTGAAGTAACACAAAATGTGAGCGCCGATGACCTCTACCGATCAAGAGCGCGTGTCGAGCCAAACTAGTAGAGGTCACGACACGGCCAGCCGCAGCGAGCTTACCAACTGTTTTCTCAGGCCTCCCTAATGTCGGCATCGAGCAGTGCAACATCTCTACCACCCTGGTTATGCCAGTATTCAGCGACCATTGCTGGATTGCGCAGCCGCGCGGATCTTTCGGTGATATCCGTCCTCTCTGTGCTGCCCTCCCATTATACCCGAAGTATGACTTTTCGATCCCGGCGTCTGTTCTCTTGAGCTATGGCAACCCAATACGAGTGGATAGCCAGAACGTGCCACTTGTCACGCTGATGTTCTCCCAAGCACGCACGATGCTCGACGCCCGATGTATACGCCAGCCACTCATCGGGGGCGTTGATCTGAAGTTCCCGCTCCGGCTCCCACGACGTTGCATGATGTGGCCAGAGAACGCGGAGCTCTACTCGTGACCGATCGCATCGTGACACTCTGTGTTCTGTTATACTAACGATATCGGTACGTCTCTGAATCCTGGCCTCGCTTCTTTCGAGCTCGGTATCGGCAGATGCGGCAGCGCGGCGCGTGAGAGGGTTCGGTTGTTAGGGTTGGAAAGCATCGTCCGAGCTCTGATTTGTGCAAGAAGAGGAAAGAGGGTATTCGGCTCTATTCGTCTCGATCAAGGCAACGATGTGAGAGATTCGGACAGGCTCGGCATGTTCTTGCAGGCTTCGGAGAGTTGTGAGTTCAGGACACCGTCGCACTCAGCAGCAGAAGGAGCGACTCACGATTTGAAAATTTCCCACCTGTTTCTGAGCGCCTGGCGCAGCAGTCCACTACTTTTTCGACTCCTTTTCGACAAGTGTTTGGGCGGTGGCGCAGGTCTTTGATGCACTCCTAGACGGCGATGCATTACTGATTGCTGGTGTCCTGGAATGCGAAGAAGCTGGTGCTCGGAAAGAATCCTGGATTTGCCCCGCCTGTTAGCCCAGGCATTCGCTCTATCAGGCGTCGAAAATCCACCTGCAGGTTTGGTCCCGGAAAGTCAGGCACAAACCTGTGCCGGCCAACGGTCTCTCGCGCGCATTCGGTAAAGTGTGTTAGATGTGTTATATTTGTTAGGTGTGTTGGGCGGGGACAAGCCTCGACATAACTGAAATACAGCATGATCTACAATATAACATAGCTGCAGTAAAACACGACTCAAATATAACGAACGTTGAAGCATTAACAACTAACATAACGAGTCACCTTCAGGCGTGTTGATGGGTAGCTTTTCGAGCGTCAAGTGACAGCAAAAAAATAATAAAAGCCCAAGAAATCTCCCCAACATGATTCCGAAGGCAAACCATAGGATAAGAACAAGAAGCACCATTCCCCATCTACTATTACCCCTCACGATGCCGACGCCAAACCGCTCGCTGCCTGGCCAGGATGAACAGCGCCCATCGTTCCTTGGTGGGTCCGCAGCCGCACCATCTGCCTCGAGCCACCCTGGAGTGAGTATTGTCCCTCTTCTTGCCTGCATCGCTAACACAAGCAGCAGGCTGGCCGTGCGCCGTCTGTGGCTTCGTCACCAGAGACGCGGCATGCGGCAATTCGGTCTACCCTGTTCACCGATCATGAGCAGTTCGAGGCTCTATCGTCGGAGCTGCAGCAGAATGTCCTTGGGGCATTCGACTGGCTCTTGCTCTCTCAGAAAAGACGGGACGTTTTAGAAGTAGAGCGACGCGCAAAACAAGCCAAAGCTAACGCAAGGCAAGCCGAGGCTGACTGGTTGGCCAAGGCCATACGCTCCATCGAGGAGGCCGACCAGGACGCCATTAGCTTCCTACGCAGCGTTTTGCTGAGTGATGACGGTGAACATGGCTCGTCCGGGCTGTATTCAGAAGCCAACTGAGTGGCGAGAATCGGCGAAGGATCGCACAATGCATGACTGGTGCTGGAGGATTGACGCTTTGTTGCGATAGTAGTCCTACACTTCGATACTAAATATACAAGCTCTCATCGGATGTGAAAAACACACAGACAAAACGGACCTCTTCGCAATACACTTCAGGTCTTTTAACATAGCCCATCAAGGACAAGTTTTTGATTCGGTCTGACTGTAAGGGCTACCACGCTCAAAGGGCGGAGAATGGCCGTTGTTCAGAGCCGAAAATGGATACTTTCAAGTAGATTCCCCAAAGATGCGGCGTCGGGCACTGCTAGCCGCGGTCCGGACCCCACTTGTGGTGTAAACAGGCAAACAGCCACTGCTCAATGTTCGAAGGGGCCGTCTCAGCAATTTGGGAGCATCAAACATCGAGAATGTGCGCAAGAGAGGAAGCGACACATAGCACTCCTGTGTATGTGCTGAGCGTGAAGACTGGTGCGTACGCCTAGCAAGGAGTCGCGCTACACTGGGAACGACGCTGGCCCTCCTGCACACGGACCAGCCAGCTTTCGGTGTTGCCTGGCACAACGTCGCAGCGCTAAGGTCACTGCCTGAGGTGACGACACCCATTCCATGTTGGACTCTTTGCTGTTGAACTGAGATCGCTCCTAGTAGTACGACAACGACAACCTCAGTCACGACATTTCCTTCGACTTGTGTATAACGTACGAGGCGGTTCGCGGTGCCATGGTAACGCAGCCAAAGCAGCTCATTGGAGCCAGTATCTTACAGCTGCTTCATGTGTGATGTGACGTAAACCAACGTCGTCCTCCCTTTGCTGAGGGGTTGCAGCCATGCAAAGGAGTATTCGACTGAACCGGGATCAAATGGCTCGGGCTTAGTAACAACTCCTTTGCGGGTCTGCTGCTCCATCTCTTGGGTGTGGATAGCCAGTATCAAGGCGCGTCGAGGTAGTAAACGCCTTAATTACCGGTTAAGCAAATCCTAGTTGGATTGTGACAATTTTGCTGGAAAGTAACAATGGCGAGATTGCCGTCGGTCAAATGGATGTTAAGCTGGCGCGGTGATAACAAGTGCAACTTCAAGGCAGGGTCTGGGGAGAGAACCAAACAAGGATGATGGAGCGTCATAAATATAACAGACCCATCGAGCACAGGCATGAAGACATTTTCGAAACTATGGCAGGCTTATCTTTATCCTTGCAGGACGCGGCAGGCAGAACCAACACACTCTAGACAAATATGACGCCACTTGATTGATGTAGTTCGACGAGGCATTCTCGACGCACCAATCGGGAAGATCCCGCACTCCCCGAACCCGCCAATGCTCCATCCTGCCTGGTAGCCAACGCGAATGACAGATCGCTCTCTCATTGATTGCTTCGCTTCCGCATCCGTTTCGCTCCCCTCCAGGTTGGGCCCATGACCCTAGCACTAGCCCTGAACTCTGTTTTTCTTATGGGTACCGTACCTGCATCGTGTGACTGAATGGATATTGCAACAAGCTAGTGGAGGGCAGAGACAAGGATGGGAGAACAGGACAAAGATAGTGACATGTGTTATTTTCGGCAATAACCATCTCGGAGGCCTCTGCGGCGGACAAAATCGGCTGCCGTCTTCCTCATGGGCATGGGGTAGACTTTCTCCTTCAAGAGATTAGCAATGCGAAGCAGGCAATGGAGACACGAACCATATCAGCTCTAGATATCGGCCATGCCGGGTCATCAGTAGAACTGTATTCATAGTGCTTGCATCTCCTCTTCAGCACAATATAGACGTCTGACTGGTAGCGGCGGCTTATTTCATCGCATCGCCACATGAGGTTCTCTCTGGCCTTCTCAAAGTTCTCATTCGTTCTATCCCGCTTGCTTGGCTTGATTAGATTAGGCTTAGAGGTATCCATCGTCGCATTGATGCGGACTTGACAGCATACAACGTTGTGCCTACAGTATAATTATACTTCATGACCGGCTGTTGTTCACGAAGAAACTGGATTTGAGTATCAAATTCCTAAATCCTAGTACGGCGCCATTTGCATCTCGGCTTCCACCCTACTCACAGGCTACGGTTGGACCACTTCCCCGCAAAGCGCCCGACGCCTCTAATTCTCGAAGCGCCCGGGGAGGAAGTGCCCGCAATCCGGGTTCTGCGACCGTCTGCCATCCGCCCAACGGTGCAACGGAAGTCGAGAGCCGTTACCCTAACTCTTCCTTAGCCTCCTTTGCCAGACGATCAGGCTGTGGAACCCGAATACTGGGGCGTTTCTAGCGATAGGAAACGCAGGCTCGCGAACACTTTCCAGTCACGGGCGGCAAATTCAAGTACGTTGCTGCTAAGAGTTAGCTGCAATCAAGGCGGGTTGCTGGTAAGTGACGCCAAACCCCCAGAATTCACCGCCCGGTATCAGTAGGGGCCCAACGCCTGGATCATCGCGACTAGTAGGGCAGTCAGAGACGGGACTTTCTAGCAGTAAGCCCGGCCGGCATGGGCGCTTGTGGCTCCCTTAGTTGAACGTTTCGGCAGCGCTTACCAGTCACGAGCGCCAAGTTCTAGCAGGTAACTGCTAAGACGCCGCTGTTTTCGGGTGGGCACTGGTGACTGACAAAAGCCCCCAGCAAGTTACTACCAGGTCCAGTATCTGACTGCCACGTCAGACGAGCTCACGCCGGACCGGATGGCTTCTCGTGATAAAATGTGACGGGGTCTCGCCTACGCATGCATGCACTGCTGTGGTCGAAGAAGATGGCTTGTGGATGGTATTGCAATAGACAAATCTTCGTGCAGCCCACTGTTTGCTTGAGTAGGCCTGGTGATCCTCTTGATACCGCTCGTGTGGGTCGTGAGGCAAGTTTCTGACCCCTTGCCGTCGTCTGGCTGAGAACAGCCTAGGCCTTCGTAATCGCAAAGAGTCTAAAACAGGCGTGCAAACCACGTCCGACACGTTCACCGGCATTATGCGATGCTTTCCCTGAGTAAAAGGCTATGCGCATGGTAGCGGCCAAGTTTGGAGTAATCGCGTGTACGTCTCCCCCCGGCTCAATGATCATCACCTGGTAGTCTCTGATGGGCTGGCCGTTAAGCACCGTACAACCAATCAATTCAGAGTACCGGTTCGAAATGCTCGCCACTTGCGGTGCAGGATCAGTGCCTACATAAATGACCGTCCGACCCATGTTCACCAGTTCTTGGGCTGCAGCTTCTTTTCATTGATACTGTACCTACCACTGCATCTTCGTCTGGACGACAGATGATTTTTATCGCTTTACTACTATCCAGCATCATATTACCGCCTGCTTGCACATTCCCGCGCGACGATGACGACGATAAGGCAGGCTGCCTGTCACTCTACGATTATATTGATTGTTTTTTTTTTTTTTTTTTTTTTTTTTTTTTTTTTTTTTTTTTTTTTTTTTTTTTTTTTTTTTTTTTTTTTTTTTTTTTTTTTTTTTTTTTTTTTTTTTTTTTTTTTTTTTTGGAATACTAAAGACGCATGCTTGAATGTTGGGTTTACCTTTGTCCGCGAATCTATTTCTCGCCTAGAAACGAACAACGACTGATTTGAAGCTTAAATGCGCCAGTTGCACGCCTACATTCGATACAGTACATCAAGGAATTCTATTTTGCTTATGCGATCGTCGTCGTGCACAACACAACCCTGAACAGGGCATTTTCGAAGTAAACCCCATCCACTTCCCTCGAGACGCGACCGGATTCGACTCCTTTGGAGACTCGCAATCGGAACGTCACCGTTCCGTTTTTGCTTATCTCGCCGTCTTCGATGATGTTAGCCGAGGCCACCGACGATTCAGTAGGGGAAAGCGACGAAGACGAAGTCCTCCTAGTCGGCCCGGTCTAATAGCAGAGAAGCTGGAAGGCACAAGTAAATCGCGACGTAAATGATGCATCAACTGAGGGTCTAACCCATACTCGGATTGGATGGGAAGGTTGACTACCTCCTTCGTCGTGATGAATTGGAATTACTCATTTCTATAAAGAACCCGCGTACCTCTTCCGGCTTAATAAGAATAATCTACTACCTCGGAAGGAGGAACGACGGAAGCTAAATATAATCAGTCAGGGTCCAGATTAATAGATAGGAATTGCCAGACCAGAGCATTCACGCATCCGCTTGCAATATCATGGGTGGGTGTCAACAAAATAAGCCGACACTGAAAACGATTCTTAAAACTTTTCTTGGAACAGCGTCGCTCGGCCAGAATACTGGAGGGCAACAAATGAGGACGATATCGGTGGGGCTTGGTTCATACCCCCAGACCATGTGCTTGGGGCAATGACATGGATTACTGATCGCGGTCAATATATTCTGACGGTTTATGGAAGACGAGGTTCTAGTTGTCACAACAAAATCCCCGAAAGATGTCCTGTGTCGAATCGGTTGATAGTTACTTGGCCAGTGGTTGTCTACTTGCTCGCCTCAAACACGCAGCAGCATTGCAATTGCCAAATAGCGCTCTCGCTTGCGCGGAGAAATTTCAAAGACAGCAACTGAAGATGGGCGAATTGCTGAGTGTTAAGCAGGCATCTCTATTGGCCGGATCTTGGTGTTGGAGCGGCAGGGCACGTTTGCGATCACTTGCAGCCATATTTGCTCATTCTATGGACAATTCTCGTGGTCCGTAGCGCTTATGTACTAATGTTTGTCATGGTCAAAGAGATCTCTGCCGGCGTCGCTGGCTCCCACGAGTATTTATCCGGTATACATCACAATAAAACGAGCCGGCGTAGTCTGGAAGTCTGCCACTAAGTGTGTCAGCTAAAGTACGAGAAATTGACTTACTCGATCTCCAGCGATCATTTGGAGGCGCTGGCTTTCGACCCGTTCCTCAAGCTTTGCAGAAATTCTACGGAGGTGCGTCCCAAAAGTCATGGCAGTGGGGCCATGGGTTAATCACCCAGTCAACAGGATTGTGACAAGAGTCTACTTCAAGCTTTAATCGATAAAGAGATATGATTATCGATTAGATAAGCAGGGCTATTGAATATTTTTTGATTGGATGATCCCTTATCGATAGTTGTATGATAAGAGATAAAGATAGGTGCTTGTACCTCAAAGTAGCTCGCCTGAAGTGGGTCTTTTTGTCTTGGCAGCAACTGCCATGACTTTTGGGACGCACCTCCGTAGATCAGGGTAGGAAAAGCTAAAATAAGTGAGCAAGGTGAGTTAATGATACCACTTTGACGTTCCGATTCAGCAGGGCCCAGACTGGCTGTTTCCGAGTAACCTAACCGGGACAAGGGGGACGTCGGCTAGCCGATGCCAGGTGAACTTCAATTGTACGACGCTTGTTCTTCTACTGACTACCCTATCCTTTGGGCATGCTTTTGCAACATCGACAGCGGCATCCGCCAGAAACGGGTTAAGTCAACCCCATTTTTCGGGCCTTCTGCAACTGTGGCTGTGGCGGGACCACTGAAACTTAAATAAGCGACGAAAAGTGTAAGAGGAGGATCTTTCTACCCAGCTCCACCACTGCCCCTTCTCTACTTCAGAATCTCCACCCAGCAAATTGGCTCTATCTGCGCATCAACAATTCGTGTCGCACCATTCTAAGCTGGCGTTCAACGGACTAGATTCTGACTACGTCCGCGCCTACCTCTCGGAGGGAGGGGAAGATCAATTCCCACATCGCCACGCGGTCGTAAATTATGATGGCCGAGTTTTCTGCCCTCCCTCCACCAGAAAGCAGTGGCCATCAATTAATGCCATAGCGTATTCAGATGTTAGACTACGCTCGGCCTACCTTGTTCGGCACGATTGAACCGACCTTCCGTGCAAAGAAGACCAGGAACGTGGAACTAGGTGGCGTTACTCGCTCGGAGGCCCGCTACGACACTCAGTAGTAAGCCATGTGATAAAGATATATACAAGCTTCGTTACATCCTTCTTCTGATCATCCTTCTCTCTCTCTCTTTCTCTCTATCGCCGACTGATTCCCACCAACATTGGATCATGACCCCCCAGGAGCAACGTATGGACACTCTGCAACAGGATCTTTGCCGCGTGATTGTAGACCTGCTCGCGGGAATCCTGGGGGATCATTCATTCGGGAACCTAGTGAAACCGGTGCTTCGATTTGAAACTCTCATCCAGGACGGCGAGCAGGGAATGCAGCGTCAAATATCCTGCACACCCATGATTTCGGTATGTTGCATAACCATTCTAATCAACGAGGGCTGGAGCCCCTGTTTTCGCGGGTTGTTTGGCAACCGTTCAGCCTTCATTCGCTGCCTGTGCGACTAATCTACAACGGCAATAATCACCACGATGCGGAATGAGCATTTCAGACAGAAGGAGTGGCGGTTAAGTCAGCTTCGAATGTCACTGCTCGGTCTACTTCACGGCTCCTCCGTAAATGTGCCACATGAATGGGGAGGGGGTAACTGACAAAGTACGAGAGGGACTTATGCTAACCATCACCACCTATATACAGAAAATCCTAGACTTATCTAGCATAATTTCACAAAGCGAAAATGACAGGCTGAGTGTGGATAATGCGAGGAAAGGAAACACCATCGGGCAGCCAACACTATCCACCTTTGGCACCCAATCGGTAATGGACGGCGTTGGCTGGCCTTCTATCCGAGCGCAAAGGACACCACATCAAGGGCTGCCGCAATTATCAACTGGGACTGGAGTCAATGCCTCATTTCGGAGATGGGGGGTCTCAGCGCTGCGATCAGATAGGAAAACTGCGGATGTGGAAGAAGAGCACCCGGAAAGTCAGCGGCACACGCAGTTTACTAACGGTTTTCCTCATCCCGTAGAGATTCAGTCAAACGTCGTCATCATCCCGCAGCAGTCCTCCATTGACAGATTCGTCGTCAACATCTGGGAGCGGATTCACGGCTGCATGAGCTTGGATTCCCAAGATCTGCTTGAACAGTGGCAGCTCATGGCAACGGCGGCAAAGTCGGGAAAGGGAAGCATTGATGCTGTCAAAATTTACTTTCCCGAGCAGCTGGGATTCGACCAGCTCCAGGCGTCGTCAGCAGAGGGCACGCTGTCTGAAACCGAGATCGAAGGGATTTTCAATCGCGGCAACATTTTTTGCCGGAAAATCACGCAAATCAGCCGCGCGTGCCGCCTGATCGAGGTCATTGTCCAAACGCGGTGGATCGAGCACTTTGACTCGTACGTCGAGCTACTTGCCATCACTAAACCCAGTATGTCCCGCGCCAAACGCCGCAAAGCGACGCTCATCAAGACATGTAACGACTTTGGGTGGTCCGAGAAGAAGCTGCGAAACAGGATGGCAATCTGGCGCGGTTACAAGGACATCAAGGACGCGGGAGGCTGGGCAGTGCTTGTCTTTTCCGGCGTGGGATTCTACCGCTTCTGCAAATACAGAGTTGGATTTGACCCGGATAGCATGCAGCGACTCCGGTGCCTCCGGCCGCAGATTGAGGTCGCCGCCGATACGCTGCACCCCACATGGCGGCATCTACTCGTGATTGTTGGTGAACGTACGCAGCGTCGCTTTTTCGGCCACCCACACGACTGGGTAGTCTACAGGGACGGTTCAGATCCGGTATCGCTCCGGTCAACATGCCTCAAGTACAACCCTAACTTCAGCTTTGAGCAGCTTGAACACTCAGTCATAGATATGAGCGCGTGGGGCACCGATGACCCACGGTGGGTGCCGCCAGTGGACGCCGTGGCTTGTGTCCTAGGCGTACACACATGTCAATCGTGTGGGCGGGAACAGTCCGAAGACCCTAAGACCAACACGTGCTACTGCTTCCCGACGTTATTTGGGTTCGGACGCCGGTTCCCCTGTCCGGTGCAAGTGTTCCGGACCTCTGACGGACGCAACAACAGCCTGATGGCTCTGTGTCCGTTTGAGCGCGGTGCGGCGATAGGAGAATTTGTGGGCCTTATCACGAGAGATTTGCAAAACACGGACGTCATGGATAGCTCGACGGGTGGCCGAGCCTATCAGATCTGGCAGGGTCGGCAGGGCAACTTTACGAGGTTCATCAATCACAGTCGCCAGTCCAACGCGCAATTCCAGCAATTTGTGTGGATGAGTACGCAGCGCATCATCCTAGTGAGTAAGGGCATTGAAGCGGGGCACGAAATCACGGTAGAGTATTCTGAAGCTACTGGCGTGATTCGGACAAAGGATGTCTCTACAAAGAGTCAAATTGCCGGGAGCAGAGTGCACCTCGGCGGGGAGAAATGACTCTGCGGAGTCGTTGGACACGAAGAAATGGGCGAGGCGGCAAATGGGGTTTAGATGAACCATACGGACGGACCGGCGATGAGAGCGGAATCAACAAGACGAGATTCTCATGTTTAGGAGAAGATATTTCCTTTCTTGTATAATTTTTTTTCTTCAATCTTGTTTCCCGTCCCACAGCTTCCGCGACTTGCCGTGACGGCCTGTGTTATCCCGTCAGCTCTGTTTGGCTTTGAGGTGTGGTTTTCGGGCAGTACCAAGCCGGCCAACTTCCCAAAAGCGCCCCGAACGGACCACCCTCGCGAACCGCTCGTACATACCGGTCAGAAAGGCCACTTCACTTGCCCGGGCCGTGCTCCAGGTCTGACGTACCACCCTGGCTGACCTCTTGTTCGGAGAGTAAGGCCTGCCCACCGCCATAGCCGATCCAAAAGGGGCAAGATGGCGCAATGCCGCGAGGCTACGCCGAAGTGACGCCCTACACCCATTGGTCCCTCGGCTGGAGGGGCGAGCACCTGATTGCCCTGGGAGGGAAACCCGACTTCAGCGGACCTATGCTCTCCTGCCCCCATGGCCACGGCCGGTCCTAATCCTCGGCTGCTTTCAGCAGATGGTAAGGGGACTTTCGGCCTCTGACCTCGTGGTCTACTCAGACGGGTCGATGCTCGCCGAAAGCGCAGTGGGCTACGGGTGTGCGATACACCGCGGCCCTCAAGTCATCGCAAAGAGCTATGGTCACAGAGGTCTTTGATGCCGAAGCTGAAGGAGCCGGGCAAGGCCTGCGGCGAGCACTTCGCCTATCCACCTCCTCCACTGCACCGATACACATCTGCCTTAAACATACTTCTGCCCTGAACTTCATCTCAGGCTTCGGTAGCTCTCCAGGTAGCTCGCAAGCAGCGATGGAAGAGATCATTGACGCCCAGCAGGTAAGGAATATCAAATGCCACTGGTCGCCCGGACACATCTGGATTCCTGGAAACAAATTAGCTGATAAACTTGCAAAGAAAGAGGCTGCCCTTCCGATGCCCAACCATCCGCCACTGGCCTCATACGCTGGAATAGCGAATAAAGTCAGAACGCATGCCCGGAGCCATTCCCAGCAATGATGGAACAAGTCTAAGCAGAAGCACAAACTGGGTACGCAGGAACTGCCGTGGTCCTCGGATGCACCCCAGAACTAGACTTGCCTCGCACTCTTTGGCATCAGCTCCTAGCCACGCGCTCTAGCCACGGACACTTCCACTCCCGCCATAGGCGCTTTGGGCATGAAGGTGACTTTAGATGTAACTGCGGGCGGAAACTGTCGCCAACCCATTCAGTGTACTGTTCAAAGAACCGCCATATCCAAGCCCTATGGCCGATTTCCGGGACTGCGAAGGACCCGGGGCCACCACCGCCGCCTCCGACAGGCCAAGCCGAAGCCTACTGGAATGCCCGGTACGAGACCCGGGCACGTTTGAGAAGTTCGAACAGGCGACGCACTATTACGAGGCTCACTCGCTACGAATATAGCGTTAGCGAGCCTGAGACGATGCGCTTCAATGTTCTTTTGCATACCTATCGACGACATTGAGCCCCTGTTCTTCCTCCCCCCCTTCTTTGGCGCCCAGAATTCCTGAACAATTCGGAATAGCGTTGGAAAACATGAAATTGACTCGTGGGCAATTGAGCCTATGGGAGGAGGGTTTTCTTTAGCGGTGCGTCGCTATCTGTGTTTAGCACAGGGCTGCGGAAGAGCCATTCGCTTCGACCAAGCTAGGAGACCCCTGCTAGTGTGCTTTTTGAGACTGACAGGGCTAGAGGATTAGTAATGAGTCCCTAATCTAGGCACGAGAGGAAAAGTGTATTAGATTGCCGTCAGGTAGTTACCAACATAACCCGACTCTGCTGATCCACTCACTGAACCACTCGGGACGACAGAGCAATGCGAATGATATGTCATGTGGGAATATTAGACTCTATGTAGAGGCTTGCCAGATCGGGATCATTTCAACGCTATGGAGGCGAAGCGGTCACCTCCTTGAGACAAGGGAGAGAAGGACCACAGTGATGACGAAAATTTCACGTCGCAAGGTACGAGCAAAGATGGACAGGGAAATCAACTTTTCTAATTGACTTCAATAAATTGCACTAGGACTTCATAGGCTAACGTGGTGTCTGATTTAACTAGAAAGCCTCATCGCTCACACCGCCTGGCTCGCATGCAATATGTCCTGCCCAATGGTAGACACTGGCTCTAACAGAGTTCCTAGGTACTTTGCGAAGATTAATTGCTAAAAGGCCTCTTTAAACCTAGAATCTGAGCTAGAGTCACGCGATACCACTCCCAGTCTGCCTTTCCAGACTCGCGGCAAAGCCAACGTCGAATTAGGCCAGTCCCTTGTAGTATCAGTTTAGGGACTGGATTAACATCACCAAGTTTTTCTAAGAACCTTAACATAGTATACTAGCGTCGCGCCTGATGGCCAATCCCTGGAGGAGAAGAGGAAACCTAACTATCTCAGGTGTCCCCCACGCTCGGACGCAAGGACTCGGATAGTAGTGGAACGTGTAAGTGAACCTGACGAGAACAAGACCAGTCCGGGTAGCCCGACTATTCCTGGGCATCGTGTGCGAGACTTGCGAAATGTAGGCAATAAAACCTTCGGCTGCTCCCATTTAACACAATACGTAAGCCGTCCTTGCATTCTCATGGCGTATCTACACGAACGCTCCACCAGCCATGTCGTTCGCTCAAAGAAGTGCCTGCGACCGCTGCCGATCCCTCAAGAGCCGGTGCTCAAGCGAATCTGGAGCTGCCAAGTGCGATCGCTGCCGAAGGCTCCAGATCGACTGCTTCTACAGCCCGCCGCGTCAGTTGGGAAGACCGACTAAGCAGCGTCGTAGCAAGGCAGCCACTCAGTCAACACCGTCAGCCTCCCGCAACTCCTCGAAGTCGTCCAGCATAACAAGTCAAACAAAACTGCCTGATACTGTTCCATCCAATGTCAACGATCCGAGTGGCCTTGATATTAGGCTGGAAACAATACCAAGATATCCGGCGATGCACACAGTGGGGTTAAACAACTTTGAGAATTCATGGCCCCTGCAAGCCAGCGATTCAAGCACAGCCTCGACGAATTGGATCAATATGTACCCGCTTGGATGCTCGAATCACCAACCCAATACGGCGGAGACACAACTCAACGAGATATCTCCTGGAAAACCTACAATAATTGGCTCTTCAACCAGTAGCGCAAAGGACAGCTGGATACTGGCATACGACCTAACCTCTGTTGGTAGTCACTTCGAGTCGTTTGCTTATGATGCCCTCTCGCTCCCGCCAGAAGCCTCTCGAGAGCCCTCGGACGTGGCGCTCGGAGACTTGTTGACACTCGATCTCTGGTATCCATGAGACGCACCACGGCAATGCATTATACGGATAGAACGTGTGGTGACCACCAAGAAGGATTCGGGGGATGTCAGGCAGAGACAATGTGATAGAACCTGGAACTGTACCGCTGAGTCATGTAGACAAACAAGTGAACACCTCATCTGTTTGAGGCTATTCCGAGTACTTAATGTCATGAGTCGGTCATGTAGTAGCTTGGGGTTCGGTCTGACGATCGAACATTGTGCCTTTTGGCCCGCTGGCTCAATGGTAGTAAATCCAAGCACTATCGTTTCGTCACAACTTATGTAGCTCCATCACAAGGTTTCGTAGAATGGTTGTTACGACTCAACAAGGAACCAGGTCGTGCCCCACTAGCACCTGATGGCTACAGCGCACCATGTGATTTGATTGAATTGAGTGTATCCTACTTGGTTTCGGCCGCTTCAGTCAGCTTTGTAGTTAAAAGGGTTATTAGAAGCCAATGACGCGAGAAACTTGATTTCATGCGATCGCATAAGTAAACAGCAGTCCTCTCGACCGGCAAATCTGGAAGACTCACAGAATGATGCTGTGGGTAGAATGGTCAATAGAAACATATTGACGATAGAGCGCCTGCTTTCTAAACTTAGTCAAAAGAGAACTCACACAGGCAAGTCTGCTCCAAATGTCTTCTGACTGAGGTAACGCACCATCATTGCGAATGCCATTAACTAAGCCCACCATCTCCGAACCTGCATGCGGCTGACTACAAGATCAACAGCGGAACGAGGAATAGCAAAGGCTTCCCAGGATACACTAAATTATCGTCAACGTAACGAGTATTGCGGCCACGTAATACCTACTTCAATGATAAGTAGCGTATATCACACACAGGATTTGATTTGATTTGATTGATTCCTACTCGGTTTTGGCCGCTTTAGTCAGCAGCTATGCCCGGATAGCGGGGTTTGGCCAACAGCCGACGCGCTCCGGACGTTAATCCGCAGCGCCCCACTTCGCCAGTGCAAAACACCGACCAGCCGTCTCCAAATCTCCCACTTTGCTCTCCAACCTCATCTACCCCTGGCGGCCACCAAGTGTAGTTTGCGGTTCTCTACTAATGTACACGTGTGTCTAGGCT
>NW_026850018.1:0-16315 GCF_030869225.1 Colletotrichum abscissum | reverse complement strand
CCCAGAAGAACGACTCAAGGTCGTGCATGAACGAATGCTGCTCACCTATTAGTGCCCCGATTGCCATAAAGGCCCTCGTGCCGGTCTTTCCCTTGGCACCTGAGGCACTCTCTCGTGGCTCTCGAATGGCCAGGTCAAGGTCAATCAAAAACGCTGGCCAGGATGGGTTGCCGCTGTCCTCATTGATCATGAGGTTGTTGATAGATATATCCCTGTGGAGGATGCCTGCCTTGTACAAAGACTCGTGGCCGTCAATACAGCCTACGAGGGCAGCAAGTAGTGCTGATCGAGAGCTTGCCTTGTATATAGGCTTGCCGTAGTCCTGAAGAATAATCCGCCGATGAACCCGATTGGGAGGTATACTTACAGCCTTGGTAGGAGACGCGGAGCAGGATCGCTTGCTTGGGGGAAGGGTGGAATCAGTTTGGCTGGATGGACGCTTTCTGCTGGTGTTGCTGCGGCCATTCCGCGTGGTATCTTTGGCCATGTTGCTTGGTGGCATCTGTCGTCCTGGCCGGTAGTTGCTTGCTGCTATGACATTTAGGCCGTGACGAACATTGTTGCAGATGTCATCGTCTATCTCGTGAACCTGGACCGTTTCATGGTAATAATACCGGGCCACATTCACAACATGCTTGTCCGTTACTTCCCGTAGGAGGCCGCCCTCTTCGTCACGTTCAGGATACTGCCATGAGTCCTTGATGACAAGCTGCGTGTCTGGGTGTTCCTCAGGGTGGGCCTTCCAACAAGTCGCAGCCCGGCCAGCCACACAGCGTGCCCGTAGAATCACCCCATCAATAACAATTCGCTCTGTGGAACCATTCCGCTTGATGTTGACGAAGCGGTTGTTATCCAATACCTTAATCGTTGGATCAAACCCTAGGCCTTCTTCATCCATCCAAAGAAATCCAAGTACGATGAACACGAACTGTAGTCCGTCTTTGTTGATGTTAAACTGCTCTGACGCGATGGCTCCAAGCCGGTCAAAGGTCCATACCCTCATGAGAGGTCCACAGAGCGTGAAGCCCAGGACAAAGCGTCGGGTGTCCTGTGCGGCGAGCACTTCCCTCGCATACCTTCCAAGGTCAAGCCAGGCCTTGGAGGCTGTGTCGGCAGATGGGTTACTCTTGAGTTCTCCAGGTACCAGGATTTGCTTCCAGTGGTGTCGAGACCCTTGGCCAGCCTCGTGGTTCTCGACGAACCCGACATCTAGTTTGCGATCTGCTGTGGAACCCTGCATCGGTGTGTTTGGGTGTGCTAAGAGGCTTCGTTGATGTGTCGTGTTTGACTGCTGGGTGTTTGCAAACAGCGCCAGCTTCTTGACGAAGCCAGCAAGCCACTCTAGCACGCTTTTCTCGTTTGTATCCTGGGGCCAACCCTCCCAGCCGCCGTGGAAGGCAGAATAGTTCCCGTTGAGGCACTGATCGAAGAACTGCTTGGACGCAGCCTCAAGCCCGACCACGCCTCCAAAATATGCGTCTCGAAAGCCAGGAAGCCCAACATACATAGTGCCGAGCTCCTCTTTTAGTATATCGTCAACATATCGACGGTGTTCGGACGAGTTGGCGAAACTGCTCGTATTACGTTGCCAGGGCGTTTGTTGAAGTGAGGAGGCTATCGTTCGGGGGGGGGGGCGTGGTTTCAGGTACGGCGCTGTATGCTTGATCCCAGATGGTGAAATCATCCACTTTGTTGGAGAGGGCCGACTTCAGGAGGGACTTAACGCTATCGAATTCGAAATTATCGGAGGTAGCGGCCGAAATAAGCCGGAGGAGATCGCTTTGGAAGTTGCTAGAGCCCGATTTCGAAGGGAGGGATCTTGAAAGAATATGGCTTCGCAAAGCAGAAAGGAGAGTTAGAGTTAAATTTCGAAGATCTGGATGAAAAGAGGGGTAATGCAACACGAGCTGGCGATTGCATCTTCTGCACCGAGTTGATCTATAGCGTCGGCGGTACAAGGAGTCTTTGCACCATTACATATGGAGTTGAAAGTGCTGTGAACAGCATCAAGGCTGTTTCCAATAGGACTTTGTCTGATCTGTTCTGATCGATCGGTCATGGCGGATTAGAAATAGTCGACCAGTTGGTGGAAGAAGGAGGTTGCGGGTTTCAAGGGCCTGTGGTCGAAATCGGCAATAGTTTTGTCGGAAGATTGAATTTCCGAGCCCTCACAAATTTGGTCTCTCAAACCAGCCTCACTTTCCGTCGACCCACGCTTGTTTCATCCGGGAGCTGGGGAGACCTCTTGTTTTCGTGCCCCCACTTAGACGCAGCTGTGGACTCCCTAGCTAGGTTTCTGAGGCTGAATTGTCGGTAAGCTGTACTTTCGGTCCACTCAACCCCCACGCCTTTTACCTCCTATAATGAGGACTTTGCTGCAGAAATCCAAGCGACCAGAGGCCTCGATGATCTGTACTTCCTCCTTCCCAGCTTTTACTCCTCCCCTACCCGACCGATATTGCGAAGAGCCTTTTCTATCACAAACAAGGCAATTCGCGTGCGGCAATGCTTAACTGGACTTAAGAGTCACGAAATCCAGGGCACGTTCCCCTATGAGATTGCGAGCTGCCTTGTCCTTCCGAACATACCTTCCTCCAACGAATGGCGGGCCAGTGCTTAAGGTAGATGCTTCTTATCGGAGCTCGCTGATCTTCTTCCCGAAGTAAGAGCTCGGACTATCGACCTTGCCATCTCCATAAAAAGTATAAATTCGTCTTCCTCGAAGACCTACTTGCCGCCAATACATGTGGGAAAAAATATTGCAATCAGCCACAAAGGACATCATCATGGGCGATTTTGGATACACCCTCGAGTCAACCAATACCTGGAACGAGAATTGTATCCCTACGTTCATGTTGACGGACTTCAGGGAAATGTAGCTCTAGGGAAAGGTCTTTCTAATACAAGCTCGGGAGATTGCGATTGTTGAAAGACACGAAGTGACCAGTAGGAGTAAGGGGAAGCATTGTACGACGCAGACAAATCGGCAGAGACGCCCCCACAAGCAATTTGGAAGAAGCACCGGTCGCAATCAGCGATGGTTGTTGTGATTAGCCTTGTTCTGTTCGGCAGATGTTCGGCCCTCTGTACACTCGGAGAGTACTGTCCCTGAGGAGGGGGTTGAGCCGCAAGTCCTTCAAGCCGAGTGCGCATTAGAGGTCGAATGCCAGACTTATCAAGTATGACGATCTGCTCTTGTTTCTACACATCCTGTCTTACACTGTCATACCAGATTGTCCTTGTTAGGTCTGTTCCTCGTCGAAACGCATCGTCCAATTCGTATTCGTCCCGCAGCCTATTCCAAAGAATGCCACGGGAAGGGTCTAGTACTTCTTCCGCCCTCCTCACAGATGTGCGTAGTCTGCAATTTGGAATGACAAATGATTCAATCGCATGCAATGTTCCCAGCAATGTTGGCTGTCCGCCGGGTCGACTCCTGTCAGGCAAAGGCTACCCCACCATGGCCCTGCCTGACCATGGGGAACCCTTAGCCGTGGTGTGCAGGTTCGGGCTGTTCGGATGAATATACTTGCCGTGTGTCAACGAGCACACTATGAGGACGGTCCGCAGGCGCGGAGATTCGCAATTGAATTTAGACTGGTAGGTATGGACCGGTAGCCATTCGTATTCCGCCGTTGACATTGTGCTCCTCGGTACAAGTGCGTTTGGGCTAGGATTGGCGCCTACCGCTGACCGCGGACATCGACTCGGCCTTGGCTGGGAGTAGCGCCTCGCACTGCAAGTTTACATGCAGCCAATCTAGTCTGCAACAGCAGCCTGACGATTTGCACTACAGCGAATGGCAAGATCGATGTCTGCATTCGGAGCTGCGGTGCGGTTTGTCTGCTGGGCATGGTTCAGTGTGGGAATCCTTGACAGAAACAATGCTGCATCTGTCGATGGGAGCTCGGAGTGGACTATTGAATACATCGCTGACAGCTTACTGCTATGGTCAAAACTAGTTTGCCGCAAGCCAGAGTGGCTGATCGTCCGCCGGTGCGGTAGAGAGCGTCGTCGAAAAGCAGCTGGCTCTGTTCGGCGCCGGCGCATTACGGAGATCGTACAGGCTCCCATCCTACGCATCCGGTGAACAGCTTCAGGCACCCTCAGTAGTGGTATGCTCGAGGCTCCTTGTGGCACGACGGGCGGAGCGTCTATGAAAGCAGAACACCGTGAGCTCGCCACTGTACGTCCGGCTGCGTAGACAATCGTACGAAGTCAACAGTTTGAAATGTAGGTCAATGCAACTTTTGCCGCAAGATCGACCACATTTGGCAAGCGGATTGCAACTTCTCCAATCCTTGCAGGCTTAGCTATAGACGGTGGCAGGCCAGCAGAATGAACAGCGACAGGACCCAACCTACACCACGGTTGACGAGCAAGTTGCCCTGTAAACGGATAAAGAGTCGCCTGACAGCTTCCGCGGCGCCTTTGCCGACATTGCTCAAGTGGCCTCAAGGGTCTAGTCGAAAATGACGCGTCTCTCGAGCCTCTTCAGCCAAGATCGTCGTGCTTGGCCCAGGCTCAAGCTCGTCTCGCCCGACTCATTATGGGGCTTGTGGTATACGATGGAAAAGATCCGTTTGCCCTTGGAGTCACAGCAAGCGAAGCGAAAGGCTGAGCCTCCAGCTGGCTCCATGCTGCATCCGATGCTGCACATGGCGTCGCGAAAATCGTTCCAGGAGAAGGTCTGCTGGGTGCCATTTTGCAAAGAAAACCAAAAGCCCGGTTCCTCCAGGCGGACATGCAACTGAGGACTCGAAGATGAGGTGCATAGCGGCCGTTTGGTCGACTGCACAGTCGATCGGTCGGGCTCGCTGTTCTGCTGTCGTGCCCGTCGCCGACGCGTTTGCTTGAGTTGGCTCGCTGTGGCTACTGTCAAGGGCGCTTTGTTGAAGGTTGAGATCAAGGGCTCGTTGGAGTATCTGGCGCAGGCTGTTGAGGCCCAAGGGGCATCTTTCGTTCTACCTCACAGAAGACGTGTTCGAGAGCTTTGTCGTTCTGCGATACAGTTTTCATTTGCTGATCCAGCCTCCGCCAAAAACTCCAATGTCCTCCCGCAAAGTTATACTCCTTGGCTTCCGTCATGGCCCTGACCGCCTTGTCGAGGATCTCCAGCCAAGGTCGCGGCTTGCTGGTCTGTCCTGCGTCGATACAGTCGACCATCTTAGAATGCTGCATCCAGTCAGAGATCGACAAAAAATGGCTTCCCGTCTCTTCCAAGCAGGCAGCCAAGACATGCAGGTCGCTAAGGGTTTGTGAGACCATCATAGGGAAGGACCTGGCTCCATCTGTTTCTCGGTTTATCGTTCTCATCACCTCCGGGAACCCCATGCACCGAAGGACCGGATCGTCTTCCCTGACCATGTCCAGAAGCCGATGACCTGCCTTGGTGAGGGATCCCTGCGGCGGTGTCTTGATCCACCGGAAATGGAGCAATCTCTCTTCGAACGCGCTACGGAGAGCGCTGTCGAGGGTTGATGCGATCTTGATATCATCGTCTTCCGCGTCAGTCAACAACGGATGTTTAGCCTGTTGAACAGCAGTTGCCACGAGTTGATCCAATGTACTCAGGGTGTCGATGCGGCCAAAAAGTATGGCTAGCAGCTCTTTTGGGCCGCTGCCTTTGGCCATGCCCGTCATACAACTATACCAGTAGGCTGCATCTTGCCGAACCTGCCACAGATGGTCCATTGCTTCGTCCAGTGACGTTCTGATAGTGTCCTGTACATCCTGTAGATTGACGCTCATGGTATGGCAAAGGTATCTGGACCGGGAGGAGCGAGTGACGAGGGTGTTTCCTTCAATATCGCTATCGGTCCCTAAGAGTGGCTCACGTTCCACTTCTGCCCTCGGCAGGTCGTTGATCGTGTCCGCAAAGATGCCTAGGCACCGGTAGATCTCTGTTTGCGCTTGGAGCTGCCAGAAAAGCACATTAGGAGTAACGATCTTCGGATGCAGACGCGGTGGCACATCGTACTCAGTGAGCTCGGAGACCGCACCGGAGGATCCGTCGCCGGGGTCTAACCTAGATATTCCTTCTACCATGATTGGACGGTTTCTCCCTGCCCACAAGCTGAGAAGTAAATAACGGCCATCCGAGGGACGGAATCGATGGGGCGGCACCTTGCACCGCGTTTCTAGCAACGATGGTAGGTTGTCACTTTCCGAGAGATCAACGTAGTTGAGTGCCGGACAAAAATGAAGAGCGGTTGAATGACCCTCTTCAACCCTTTCCAAGTAAGAATAGATGTGAGTGTCTGGGGCCTCAGGAATGTCACATTTCCGGAGAATTTGCATCCTGGCAGCGATGTCCAACCTCGCCCAGATCTTTCGAAAAGTGGGGAGTGATCCTTGTCTCTTTTTGATCTTGTCCAA
Source organism: Colletotrichum abscissum (assembly GCF_030869225.1). Classification (NCBI taxonomy): domain Eukaryota; kingdom Fungi; phylum Ascomycota; class Sordariomycetes; order Glomerellales; family Glomerellaceae; genus Colletotrichum; species Colletotrichum abscissum. The sequence continues at coordinate 9,937 of NW_026850018.1, read as the reverse complement.
TTGCTGCAGAATCTGCGTCTTGCGTAGGGAAACAGCCCGCCAGAACTGTTCCCTATTCATATTAATTGAATCGGATGAAGTTAAGTCGATGCCCATGGCGCGGTTGATTTCCACCAGCCGCTTTTGCCAGTTCGGCCCGAAGAGACGGCCAACCGAACGCCGAAGCGTGTGTTCTGTGAGTTTGGTAATGACATCCTCCACCTCCAAGCCTGATACGTCGATCTGCAGCAGCTCGCACCACTGGGCTGTCTCTTCGAAATCTCTGCGTAGGTGGTCTTGTGCGTTCGCGATCCAGTTTTCCAGGTGTTTCCAGTCGATTCTCTTCTTCGACGTTTTTTCCAACTGCTCGAATCGCTTCATGAACTGGTTAAGTGCGAGACCTGTCGAAGGCTTGAGAAGCGCGGCCATTTCGATGGCACGTTCCACATCCCCAAGCCTACCCAAAGAGGCTTGCACCATTCTCAAGTCGTCCCACCAGTCGTCGAATTGGCTCATTTGCCTGTTGACCCAATTGGCAGAGCATTCCGAAGGCCTGGGCATTGTTGTTCACGTTGTCATTAGCAGACGTTGTTGATTGAGGGTGATGAACGAGCTGTTCGCAGGTGATAAGAATCAAGAATACCGCAGGAAAAATGACACAACGAGGAAAAAAAACCTTTCGTAGCAACATTTGATGTGCTGTTGGAGAGCTGGCGTATTTAAATAAGGGGTTGGCCCACTGATTAGGCACGATGGAGTGGCCCTGTGATCACTGTGGAGCAAGCCCCTCAGCCTGATGGACCCCGCTTATCCCGCAAGTCGCTGCTTAGTGCACCTATACTAGGTGGGCTGTGCGAGCGATTGGGGCGGCGCGTAGGGATTCGGCAGGCTGATTGGCCAGCGACGCCGGTCTCCGTCAGGCGTTTTCACTTGAGCGATAACGAACCGAGCTCCAAGAGATGATGAGGGTTGGCGGCAACGCGGTGCAGACCCATGTCAAGATCGAACGGACTCGGGGAAACGGCATGCACCGGCAAGAACAGCGGCAAATAACCTCAGGAACGGCTAGACCACCACTTTGGTGTCGGAAACTGACAATCTCGATCCTCCCATGATGTCTCAAAAAGCCTTGGGTTTTGGCCAAGGTCATGTTTGGAAACAACTCGCAAGCAACCGCTTCACGACCAGAGCTTTACACTTTCCACAAGGTTTGTTTCGTTGTCTATAATCGGATTGAAAGTAGGATCTCTGACGTTTGCGCTCCAGATCGTTGCCAACACTGCTGGCACCACTACTAGCACATCTCCCTCCAATGAGTCTCTCAAGAGGAGGAGAAAGGGCGCAGCATCCGCCCTCAACCGCCCATCCATTGAGACTTACATCCCCTACTTGGACCTCGAGACACGCGACTTCCTCAAAGCAGCTCTCAACTACGGCAAGGCAGACAAGGTCACCATTGACCCGCTTCCCCTCGTTCAGAGACTCAGCTTGTCACTGGCAGTCACACTGAACTGGGGCATGCGATTCCCCGGCCTCGACGACGGACTCTTCAAGGAAACCACGACAGTCGAGGGTGAGGCCAGCCTCACGAGGAGCGTCACGGGCAACATGCAGAACTACGATATCCCCCTCCTCCGCTACAACCCCTTCTCAGCCGGAAGGCGTCACGACGTCGAGATGAGAATCCGCCGCGATAAGTACCTGTCCAAGCTCAATGGCGACCTGGAGGAGAAGATTCGCAACTGAACGCATGAACCGTGTATCCAGGCCAACATTATGCTCGACGGGGAGGCTAAGCTCAACAACGTCGAGTTAACATAAATCAGTCTTACTATGCTTGCTGCCGGCTTCGTGACATTCACTGCGGTATCGACGTGGGGTATTGGGTTCTTGGCGCCGCATCCCGAGATTCAGCAGAAGGCATTTGAGGCGATTAGGAAGACTTACGACGAGGGAAACCCGTTGTGTGATACGCATGATGACCAGACTGTTCCCTACCTCCGCGCTTTGGTTTGCGAATGCTTGAGGTATGACTCAGATACGACATTCTTGACAATCTGCGACGTTGACTAACTCTCGTGCACAGATTTCTCATTGTCCCTCGCCTCCCATTGCCCCTTGCTACGAACAAGGAGTTCATGTACGAGGGTAAGCTGGTACCAAAGGGCACCATAGTCTTCTTGAACTATTGGGCTTGCAACATGGGTCAGTCTCTACTCCCTCGTTGGAAAGCGGATGCATTCTGAAACAACAAACTAATACTCCTTCAGATGGCGATCTCTGGCATGATCTCGAGGTCCTCCGCCCGAACGCTGGCTGGAGAACCCCGAAGCACCCATGTTCACCTATGGCATGGGATGCCGCATGTGTGCCGGAACCATGTTGGCTAACCGCGAACTGTACATCACTTTCCTCCGTATGTTGGCCAGCTTCGAGCTGTCATCGACAGACAAGATCGACACCGATCCCATCACCGGCGCTGCTGATTTGACTAACCTGATTGTCACTCCATGCTCCTACAAGGCCACCTTCACCCCTCGCAACGAGTCAGCCCTGAGAGCCGCTCTGGAGACTAAGGTCAAACATCAATTTTGAGTTATCTAGCATTAGCTCCCTGAAATAGGGGGGAGATTAAGTCTGCCGGAGGGGCGTAGGATAAATGACGAGAATGGAATACCGTTCCACCATGGAATGATCATTGAAGCATCACGATTCGGGACGGAGGCACGCATTGATTGACAGGATGGAAGAAAGCTGGGCCAAAGTCTGGCATCCCATTCATGTACAAATAGGGCAAAAAGCAGAAGAAATTGTTTTGACCTTCCGAAATCGAGAATCGAGCTTGGAGCTATGCCTAACCTCTCACTCTTGGGAGCTCATGAGAGGGCATCATGTTGGCCACTACACCATATCAGATTGATTGATGCTGAAAGGCCGCGAGATTGGACTGTTAGCTCAGATGTTGGGGAGCGGAGTTGATTGAGCGTGATGCGGTTCGCATGAAAAGATGGAAATTTGCCCCTACGGCTTGTGGGACGGTGGGTCACCTCCATGAAGCCGTTGCAGGGCGAGACCTGTCTCTGAGATATGGTGGAGAACTTGAGGTGCGGGTAGTCTAAAGGCGGAAAAGGTCTGGTATTCTCAGGTCAAAGGTTATATGAGGTGCTCCGTCCCATCCCCGTTACCCGATTGCGCCACGATTCAATGCTCCAGATCGTCTTGTTGCCGCTGGAGGATTTCTTTCACCCCCGGATGCTCCGAGTCCTGGACAGGGTCAGCTTCTCCCACCGTTCGCCCTGATTCGCACCGCTTGAGTATCTTAAGTGCTTGGTGGAGCACTTGGTGCGCGGGTACAATCAACACATCATTTGGGAATCGGCTTCCTGCCACGATGTGTCCATAAATCTTGCCAGAGATGGCGTCACGAACCCACGAACCATGTTCGCTGGAGATGATGGGACGGCTGAGCTTCGCGGTGTATACGTCAATGAGCGTCCTGCATCCTGGTGGGCGGAACAGAGACGGCGTGCCGGAAAGAGCGCCTCCGATGCTCCGTCCGTCGGGAGTGGTGACGCTGACGGCCGCATCGCGTGGCGCAGACTCCACGTATTTCATATAGGTTTCGAGAGGAACTGCCTGAGTTTGGCCCTCTGCATCACCCGGCCGCGGTAGTACTGAAGGTGATACTTCTACGAGTGCAAAGTCGAGCTCTTTTGAGGATAACACCACCTCTCCGGTGACCGTTGGATAGCTGTGCTGGTCCATGCTCGGTACTTGTGCTGTTGAAGGCACAAGTTCCTGAAGTCTGGAATGAAGCTCATTTCCATGCTCTGCTTGCGCGGGTCTGGAGGTTATCCAAGCTTCGTCAGCGATGATGTCAGACCCTGCCGAGCCCGCGGTTTCCGACTGTGGAGAGATGCTCCCTCGGCTCGTGATATACGCGAGAGCCGGCTCGTCATCGTCGTTCTCGAAGTCGCTCCAGCCCGTAATCTCAATCTCATTATCCGTTTCGTCGACATCGTCGTGGTTCCCCGAGGTATTGAAATGAGTTGGGATCTCTTCGAGAACGTGTTGGACCGTATGGAACATGAATCGATTGCGGAACGACACGAGGCCTCCAGCAGTAGCCGAGCGCTTCATCTTGGCGCCGCCGACGAAAGTATGAAGTTTCTGGCAGCCGGTGCTTGAGCCTTGGGCCATGACAATCGATATCGTTCTCCTATTCAAAGCTATCGTAAAGGGAGTTAGAACGATTTTTCCAACTCTCAACCCTCATTGCTGGAAGTAATGGGGGCCCTACCCACCGGACCAGCGTCCGGGGAGGCTCCCGAAGAGGAAGCCATTGTTTCTCAAAAGTATGCAAAGCTGCCAAACAAGTCACGGGCAGGGCGAGTCTAGATGTATTTTTTTCGAAGCAAATGAACTCTACACGAGTCACACATACGAGGCTGGGTGAGTCGACACGGCGAGATATATAGAGTACTTGCGTTTGACGCACATGGCCAGGGGCGCAAGGAGCGGACAAGGCTGCGTTCACATCGAACGGTTGCGCGACTACCATAACAATATCGAGCGGATAATGCTTTCGGCGAGGCTCCCCTAACCCAATCAGGGAGTGTGATTCTTTCAATAAACCCGTAGCGCCAGGGTCGCAACGTAGTATGGGGGGCTTAGATATGGATACTGTATGCGACATGCGAAGTAAGACCAGGGCATATGTCACCATAGCCAATCGTCGACGTAAGGCAACCCGCTAGGCACTTCCGACCCCACGACGATACACCGAAAACCCCATTAGGCTTCTTGGGATTGATGACGTTATGTACCACTTCCCCCTCCCTCATCGAACGTCGATGGAATCTCCGTATCCATGTCGTGCAGCGATCCGTGGATTCATCGGAGAGGCGCGCTGCATCGTTGAAATGACTGTCCAAACCTATGGCTGGTACCCTGCCACATGCCTGCCCGACTCCTAAGCAGGAGCGTCTCAACGACTTCATATACAATATTGATCCTGATACGATTGTGCGCCGTATTGTTGTTGTCTGCATGTACTCCTTGATCAATCGTTGTGAGAGTGTTCGAGCACTCCCTAGAAACTGTTTACGGCTGCCACTCTCTGACAAGTGTCGGTCACGGTGTTCTCGGCTCTCCCCAGTGCATGGTATCGGGGACTGCGCTGCACACCGTTGGTTGCAAAGTATGCCTGTGTGTGATCGACGAGGCCCTCTGTTGCTGTGGCATTTTCCTGGGTATCGATGACAACCTGCACACAGTTTCCAAATCGTATCGTTGCTGGCTGTTACTGTCGCTTGCGTCTGTTTGACTGCGTTGCTCACTACGAGTAGATTAGCCAGGATTTGATCGATCGTGCCGTTCACTGCACCGACGGCGTCCAGGGTACTATCAACCGTTTGTCTGACTAATGTGAGGGGTAAAGCCACCGCGGTCGCCTCGTCTACCGCCGTGACCACGATTGCCATTACCTCCTCCAGCAAAGCTACCGCCACGGCTACGATCCGAAACCACCTCCACGACGTCCACGGTCGCCGCCTCCGCATTCTCCGAAAAAGCTGCCGCCGCGACCTCTGCGTCCTGCGTTCGCCATATTGAAACAAATGGTCGTTGTGTATGGATTGTCACCGTCTGTCAAGGAGCAGGCTGGAGCACCGCTGCGTCTTTTGAAAACACTTTCCCCGCTTTACCCCGCCTGGCACCGCTTATCTGCTGTGCTGGGCTCCGGCTCCCTCGGTGAGACAGTGCTCGGAGCGGAAAGATAGGCTGGGACGGGGCACAAATCGAGGCCGTTAGTAGAGGGCACGCAGGCCCGCAACCGCGGCGAGCCACGTCTGCACCTGCACAGCGACGGGTCATGTTTAAGAAAGAAGGAAAAGGGATGTTGCTGAGTCCACGCACCAGCCAGTCACCTATGGAGCTACAACTGGCGTAAGCTTTTGGGTGTATGTGGTCCGTGAGTGGCGGCCTACGCCGCCCACCCTGCTGGAAAGAAGGGGAAAGACGAGGATTGGGCTTTGGCTGCCGTATATTCCCAGCCTCCATGTGATCAGGTTGGTTACTCGGCGCGGTTTTTGGCGCGAGGGGTCAACTGCGTGTCGACCACCTTGCTCCAGGAGACTGACGCAGAGGTGAAAACAGATCACACATTCCGACATCGCCAGGACTTGCCGAGGAGACCTTCCTTAGTGCCATGCTCGGCCGAGACAGGAGCGGATCTCTTGATGGCCTGAAGGACGTCTGGCGTGTTGATGATGGGTCCCTGCCCTCTGTACTGTCAACAGCGATGGCAAACCCCCCTTCATCCGCCGTTCGCTGCGCTATCTTCACGGCCCCTGGGCGTCGCCGAGACTCATCTTCATGCGGGCGGTTACATCGCGACCTTCTCATCTGGATAGGCTCCAATAGTCACCCATGGCTCCATTTAATCGACGCGACCTCGGAAATCTGCAGAAGCTGCTAGCGGCCCCCCTTTCCCCGTACGCGCTCGTAAGAACCAAGCGCTTACTGGTCAGGCTGCTTGTCAAGCGACCTCTTCGAGACTGATGTAGGGACGTGCACAGACCTCGACGCTCGTTGGCCATGCGCTTTCTTGACATCGCGCCAGACCGCAGGGTCGCCCGCAGCTAACGAATCGGACGGCTCCCGCGCCACACCAACCGTCCCACCCCACGTACACCGTAGCGTGGTGGAAGCTTCTTCTCAGCGATACATAGTGCCCTAGCATCCCCGCAGCCCAACGCGCGTAACCACCGCATCATGCACGGCGTGACCTGCCTGACACTTCCTTGTACGAAACGTTCCCCACGACATACGCAGCGAGCAGATGTCACAGTGCGCAGCCTTTCGCGTTCATTGAGGAAGGACGTGCACTTCGCTGCCCGGCAAAAGCATCCAGGGCCTTTGGGGGTCGTGAACGCGCCGATGGCTAAACCGACCGGAAGCCTAGTGTGCGCCGCCGACATGGGGAACGGATGCGGCTGCTGGCGGTGGGCCGTCAGAAGGTGCCCCATGCCCTCCTCAGGCCCAGACCCTGGCTCGAGTGGCGACGGATGTGTCAGGGAACACGCATGGCTGGGGCAGCGCGGCAAACCGCCGAGCGCTACCAAGTCCCAGGTACCTCGACCGAAGCAGCCCTTCCTGCAAAGGCGCCTGAGGTCATGTAATTGATGCAGCACGCAACCGAAGCGCCTTCGAATGGTTCATCTCTGATGTGCAGACGATGAGGAGCTCAGCGCCCTGGTGAGCTTACCCATAACCGGGCTAACGTAGGGCAGCCGGCGTGGGTGCCTCTCGCCCCTCTTATTTGAATGCTTCGGCAGCGCGTACCAGTCACCGGCGGCAAGCTCTGATAAGTTACTGCTAAGAGGCTGCTGTTCTCGCGGCGGGCACTGGTAACTGACGCCAGCCCCAGCAAGTTACTGCCAGAAGGCCCGGTGTTGTCAGACCAGTCTACGCTCTTATTGCAAGAACATTTCTTCTGGGAACAGGGGGTGGCTCAAGTCTTAGCCAAGTAGATACATCTTCGCGTCGTCATAAACAAAGTGCCGCTCGACTGGACGAGCGAAAAAGGCAGGTCATTGCCTCGGACAGCGTACAGCTGACACGGAGATTTCATTATCCGACATTCCTCAGCCCAACAGGCTGTTGCCTAGAATTCACCTCGCGTCTTGTCGCGTCGAAGGAGTCTGCGGTTCCCTCTCTCTTTGTCCGCCTGAAGTCATCCAACCAGCACTCATACCTGGCTCAGCAATCTCGATTATTCTCACCTTTAAGACCGTTTTGCCGAACCTAAGCCACCATACTGCGATGGACTCTTCTCAGCTTCAGCTTCATTCTTGTGATATGTGCCCTCGACTTGAGCTAAAGGTGAACCCGGCGTGTGATACGCGGATTACCTTGCCTTTACTTCAGGTGGTAAAGTCCGCGATCAACGGGTGCGTTTTCTTCCAAAAGCGTTTGGGACGCCTCCGGTCATATATCACGAACGAACCACGGCGACGAATCTTTACCGTGGGATCCAGATGACTGGATAGAAAGGTCGCTGTGTATCACGATTTCCCTGCATCGAGGGCGTGTTTTGGTCGATTGCGATTGGCGGTTCCTTGATGAGCCCTGGAATCACAAAACTGAAGACAGCCTTCTCGCAATCATCAAGACAGGTAAGTATATTGTCGCCCCTAATTAACAGTTCACTGACGCGATGGAACGGGAAGGCATGAAGGATATTGTCTGGACTCGACCGCCGAATCAACATTCATTTTCAGAAAACAACATACAGTGGATACGCAGCTGTCTGAAAGAGTGTCAAAAGAACCATGCTCGATGCAACAAACACAGGCAGCAGATGCAATCTCTTGGGCACCCGAGGTACCTGCTTGATCTGGACTCCTGTGATGATGGGCAAATTCGGTTGATAGAGCCGGGAAAAAATACCGACTTCACTATCTTGACTTACTAATGGGGCCATCCGCCGCCAGACTACACAACAAAACCAGCGAACTTACAATATCATTTGGCTGGGTTTCCTCTTGATAATCTCCCCAAAACAATTTGAGATGCCGTAGAGGTTACTCTCGCTCTCGCTTTGCGATATCTTTGGGTAGCTGCACTCTGTTTCCTTCAGGACCAAAATGACGAGATGATCAAGAACGAGGTCAACATCGCGCTCGAGTTCTATGCTCGGGCGAGCATTGTTATAGGGGCCGCCTCTGCGCCGCACAGTAATGCCGAGTTCTTAGCACCTCCGAGATTTGCCGTATCATGAGTACGAGCTCCCTGTTGCTGTGAAAGATGGAGACAAGACATCAGATCACCGCCTTAGACTGCTAGAACGAGGGTTCGAGAAAAAGCCAGAGCCGATTGACGAAAGGGGGTAGACATACCCAGAAGCCAAGGGCGCGTTGTGCATCTTGCGCTTCGAGTCTGAACGAGTTGTGTTCAAATGCCGGGAAACGAACCTCGCAGATAGCGACGTTGATGAGTTGCCAACGTCAGATGAGATCCACCCGAGCACTTCTACATTTGATGGCTCGAGGTTCGCCACCCGAAACACTGGAGTTGATGATCCTGAGCCGCATATCGCAGACTGGCGACAACAAGTCATCAATTATTCTGCACGCCAGACTGGGAGATTAGCTGACAAGTTGGCTGCCTTTGAATGTATAGTCCCCATAGCCATGGCGAAGGCCATGGACTTGGATCCGTCGCAGTGCAAAGCCGGATTGTGGATGCCCGACGTGCTGAGAGAACTGTTATGGTGCCGCGATTGCCACGGTCAGGGGAAGGCTACAACTAGCAGTCCTTCAGACATGACACTGACACCGTCATGGTCGTGGGCTAAGATACGATCACCAGTCACCTGGCTCGATGCCAACGAGCTCAAATGCAATGATTAAGTCAACATACCCACTTCTTGGCACCCCCCTGTTTCTGGCACCACAAAAACGATGGGATCACAACCCAACCTCCTCATTACTATTAACTATTGATCCTCAACCACACCCACTACAATACAGCTGCCAGCCTCACTAGGGCATTCAGAGTCGCTGGATTCAGCCGTGATAACCTCCTTTTCACCCGCTTCGATTTGAGCTTGATGGATATCTTTGATGTTCGCGAACTTCGTGTTGGGATCGATTTGAACAGTCTTCCTCTTCCTCACTGTAGCGTTGGTAACTTGAGCCATCAGCTGGGCCACTTGCTGCTGGGCAGCTGCCAAATGCCAGGCCTGCTCTGTGAAGCCTTTTTTCACCTTTCTGAACAGCAGTCGTTGAGTGCTGGTATCATTGTCGAGTTGGGTGTATAAGTGCAGTTGACCATACTAGGATCTTCTCCTTGATCCATAAGCCCTTGCCCGACTGATATATCCAGGGCTCCCATTTAGCAACCAAGCCTTAAACATGAGAGATACAGAAGGACATCACTGAGACACCCGGAATTT